>NW_024705271.1:338-57608 GCF_018977255.1 Callorhinchus milii | reverse complement strand
CAATCACGAGGTTCACCGGTTCGACTCAATCTCCCCGTTCGCGACACTTGAAACGTTCGGCAATTTTTAGAAATCCCCGCCTCTGCCCACCCAACGGTGCACAGTAAATGGGCATCACCACAAGATGAGTCAATCGGCAGGCGGCGCGTGGTCGCTTAAGGTGTGTGTACTCCCACTTCCTCCGAAGTCGTCTGGCAGAGTGGAGAAGCAGGCCACAATACTTCCGCGAGAGCCCTCTAGAGCAGTGCTCTTCACTCATTTTCAGAGGGTGGCGGGGGGAGGCACTTTTGCCGATAAAAACATCATCAGTGTGAGGGCCGCCACACATTTGCAACCATTGGGTTTGACAGCCTCACCACGTGTTGTGTATTGTGCAGGGGCCTGCATGTCAAGGGCCGCACTGAAGGCCACCAGGAATCCCAGTGGCCCGCGGGCCTTGCAAAGAAGAACGCCAATCTAGAACTTTCTCTCACGGAGGGCCCTTCTGCAGAAGTGGCTTCGGCAAGACACTGCAGGCCGCAACCTTCATTTTATTAACCCACTCATATCTGGGCGTCTCAGGACACAGGCTCCCAGTGTAGTTATCTGCAAGGGCCCATGGTGTGTTGGGTTGCATTGAAGAAGGTAGATGTGCCAATCCAGGTTCACTGTCGACTCAATAAAGCAATTATGGTTTTTCTTTTTTGTAAGATGTCAGCTTTGGTTCGACTGGGCCCTGCCACAAATGTGAAATTGCCACCGATGACTCAGGGCTGGCAGGGGAGATGAGTCGGCGAAAGTTCGTTTGAGCAGGGATAGACTTTTTTATTTTTTGGAAATGTATCAAGTCAAGGGAGCGCATGGCATCACGAACTGCGACATTAAAGCGAACGCACTTGAGAGCCCCACTGGCAATTCGTCGATACAAAAGTCAAGCGAGTAAGATCCCCCCCCCCATCAATAGATAACTACTCGATTTACTTTTGAAGATAACTTTTCCTCCACGGAATTGGCCGCCGCCAATTAAAACATCAAAGTGTCCCCTTCTCAATACGAGCATGGACGGGGCACGTCATCGGTGCTGGCACAGAGCCAGCCCTGTAGAATACAACACGTTCCCACGGCGCCGACCTGCTTCTCTATAGGATGACTCCAGTGGGGCTCGTCACAAAGTTTGAGCATTTTTTTTCTTGACCCCAAGAAGGACGATGGGGACGAGTCATCATCATCATTCCCTCTGAAACCTGGCACGCTCCTAAAAAAATGTACGCTCAGAGCCCCTTACCACAGCGCCATCTGGCTGGATTGTGCCGATATCCAGCAATAACCTGGCACCCGTACAGCCTCTTAAGGCAGTCCACCCCTGGGACAGGGATCGTGAGACGTTTGACCATACTTCACCACGCTGGTCAGTGCGCGCTCGTCGATGGCGGGGGGACGTGTGGAAGAGCAATGCAGCTGACTGCACCGCCATGCACTGGCACCAAACAAGCCATAAAAACCGGCGTTGTTGTGCGCGGTCGTCACCCATCTAAGCGCGCACCAGGCTCGAACCCCGCTTAGCTTGCGAGGCGCGGCGAGACCGGGCGCATCCCGGGTGGCTTGGTCGCAGGGAATTGACCCCAGAAGGAGACGCGTGAAGACGACCTTCGCCACACGCATCACGACGCGCGGCTCTCGCTCACACGCACAAGGCAAAGATCCCCCGTGTAGCCTTTACCAGACTGTAGGGTGGCAAGTGCTGTTAGCGAGCACCTATAAAAGCCAGCACGGCACACGAGGGGGTGGGTGGCCAACACCACGCCCGACCGCCTTTGTCTCCCCAGCGACGATGTTTACACACCGCACCAGGTACTCATTTGAGGCTGAGTCGACCTAGGGGGAGGCCCAGGACCGGTTCAGATTTTCGTCACCGGTGTTGACTGTGAGCTGGAATCGAACCCAGGTCGCCAGGTTCGTAGCGCAGCGTAGCGCTAACCGCTACAACACGCTCCCCTTACAGACGCACACAAAGATAAAACAAAGATCCCCCGTATAGCCTGAACAGACTGTAGGGCAAGTGCTGTTAGCGAGCACCTATGAAGGCCGGAACGGTACAACGAGGGGGTGGGTGGCCAGCACCACGCCGACCGCCTTTGTCTCCCTAGTGGCGATGTTTACACACCGCACACACACACACAGACACACACACACCGCGGGCAGGTGGCAAAACCAGGCCAAGGAGTAAACACCGAACCCCATTCGGCGGGCTTCAGTTTAAACCCGCCGGGGTGTTAAGGGCAATCACAACAAGCCCCTTTTGGAAGAAAAAAAAGGTTCCGCTTGCGCCCAGCTTGCCGGCGCTCTCGGTGCGCGCGGGTTCACGCTGCTCGGCTGCTCTTTGCGCGTAACAGAATGCGCAATTGATGACACAATCGTTGTGTTACAACAGCGAACCCCGGTAACCTTTGCACGGTCCCAGCGACGTGAAAGCATCCTTGCTATGAAGCGAATGCGACACTCTGCTGCGCCCTCTGCTCAGGCAGAGTAAGGGGGAGGGCCTTTGTGAGAAAAGTGATCGACTGCGACGATGATTCCGAGCCGTTTCTTTTTTTTTTCCTTTCCGCTCTGTGTTTTTATTTGCTTTGCTTGGCATGTGAGTGAGACTCCGGCGTGTCGCATTAATGCGCTGCTATGGGGAACTGGAGTGGTTGGCACCGTGGCTAGGGCTGAATCATCCGCACTATTCCCGTCTGCTATGTGGATCGCTTCGCGTGGTGAGTGCGGTGGCCCCGAGGACGCATGGTCAGGGGGCCTCCTCACCGTCGCCCACCGTCTCTGCGCGGCGGTCAAAATGGGCACCCACTTTGTTCGAAACCATCAGTGGCTACCCTACACAGAGACTCGCACGGCCATAGAGTGGCGGGGGGCACGAAGACATAATTGCCCCCCCCCCCCACTGTGCCCCCCCCCTCTGCACACTCATTTTGAGCAGAGAGATTGCTCAACGTTGAACTCACCCCCAAAACATTAATAATAGGAACAACAACAGAGCTCTGTAATAGTAACGACAATCATAATTACTTAATTACCCAGGAAAACCAACACTGATTCCGAAGACTCTTTTTCAGGATGGTCCCACAGTGGCATTTTTTTGGCCAACTCCAATTACACTGTGACGGAATGTCAACTTCCTCGCCCGGTATGCAGGAGGTCATGGCTTCGATCTCGATTTCCGATGCCTGCTGTATATTTGGAGTTTACATGTTATCCCAGTGGTCGCGTGGATTTTTCTTCGGGTTCTCTGGTTTTTCCCCCCAGTTTTAGAATCATGCATTTAGAGTATTTGACTGCTATACATTTGCATTGGGCTATCGTGTGTGGCCAGCTCGCCTCTGCAAAAGAGCTGCATTGCCATCACGCGAACTCGGGTCACCTTCGCAGCGGCTTGTGTCTCGCCATCGAACAAAAGACGGTCGGTCACTGCATCGCGCGCTTGCAGATGGGCTTCTGCGGCCGTCTGGAACGCTCTTCCTTCCGATGTTAGGAATCCACTGGAGCAATGCGCTTTAAGAGCGAGATTGAGAACTCATTTCTTTAGAACAGATTTTTGTGTTGAGTTTGTTGCCCTTTCCCCGCACCTCCGATGAGCGTGGTTGGCTACGTACGGCATGAAAGAAGTTCAACATACACACAGATAGCTCAGTGGGCCTTACCTGAAAAAATGTAACAAAGTTCGTAGTTGTTGTGTGTTTAGTCTCCAACGCACCGGTATGCTGAAGTAGTAACTAATTGGCACGTTTTGTCTTCGTGAGAAACCTGTGTCGGGTGGTGGCGACTTAACGACACGTTTATATTTACGCGATATAACCCAAAGAAAAAAAAACCTTTACCATGGACAGCATTGGTCGCGAGAGCGTGTCGAACCGAGTCTGTCGTACAAACGTTCAGCTTGCGCCGGGGAAAGCCGTGCCTCTCGGTGCCCTGCCCTCATTGCCGACGCTCTCCCCCCCCCCGCAGACGCTGGCGACGCGAGGGACGATCCCTCCCCCGCCGGGCAGGCGGAGGAGGCCCCGCCGGCGAACCCGCGGATTCCCCCGTCGTGCAGCCAGGGCCCAGCCGCCAGCGCCCGGCGCATAGTCACCACCGCTCGAAGAAGGAGCGCTACCGCGTGCTGGCGGAGAACACGGCCATGAACGTGCACTCGGCCGAGGCGAAGCAGGACACCGAATACGTGAGCGTGGCGGGGATTCGGGGTTTCGGGTGGGAAGGCGTGGAAGATTCTAGATTTGAAGCTTTCGTACTGCAAGGATTCATTTTTTCGGTAAAGTCACGTAGTATAAATAAATAAATTACATTATAAAATAAATAACAAAATTAAAATTATACAAATAATAGAAATAAAATAAAATTAATCACTTGATACAGTAAATCTAGCTGTGACGGTCCCACCTGATGACGGAGACTTGTGTTGCCTCCGAAACGTCGTGATTTTTTTTTCTATTATTATTTCTATGATTTTTATTAGTTATAATATTATATTTATTTATTTCACCTACATGACTTTACCGAAAAAACCTAAGAGTAAGGTGTGGAAGGTTGTGTGTGCAACGAAAATCCACAAGGCCGAGCGTGTCCGCGTGCCTCGTCGTCACATTGGGGTCGTGATGACCACTGTCACGTGACGTGGATCGGCGTCCCGATGCGAGTATTTGGCTGCTGCACATTTCCACCGATAAGCCACTTCGTTGAGCTGTCATTTGTGGCCAGGTCGCTTCTGAAAAAGAGCTATATAGCCCAGTGGGCCTTACCTGGTCAAATAAAAAATAAAGTTGAATAGTTTATAGTTACGATAGCCCCTGTTGATCACTCACTGAGTGATACTCGTGTTGCTAGCGCTGGGGATATGAAGCCTTAACTGGATGTGGTGACATCTATCAGTAACTACTATAGTGTTCACGCACGCAACATTACAATTCCAGGTTTCATGGTCAAACTGCAATGTCAGCTCACTCGTTTCAGGCTCTTGACCCGACTTGTGCTCCTCACTCCCTTTTAAATTGTGTTTCCCTGTCGACCTCCAGCAAAAAGCCCTTTGCCTCCCCCTTCATTCCTGTGCTGCTCTACTCCGGAACTCATTCCCCTCCTCGTTCTTCCCACCACCTGATTACAACTTGCAGTGTTTAAGTCGCCCGTCGTTCGGTCACCGCTTTGTGATCCGCGTCCCAGTGAGTTCCTACTCAAGAGCGATAAGAGGATGCTCATTTGCTGATTACAGCCCTCAGCTGAATAGTGGAAAGTCCACATTGCCATGGCGAGCAAGTGTATCAATAGGACAACCACTGTTAACCTTTCAACACGGATGACACAGTCAAATTAACATTCTCCCGTATCGCACGGGGTGGCGCTACTTTGTCAGCAACTCGAATCAAGTGTCGAAACTTCAACATTCCAATGGCATGGCCCAGACATTCCGTGACTCTCACGAGCACCGTCGACTTCCCGCAAAATCGGTACTCGCTTTAACGGCCACCGGGAGGGATGATTGGTCGCCGGCGGTGTGGCCCAAGCGAGATTTCAATTTGCAACCAAACAAAGACGGCACGAGTGTCACGCACAGGCGATGCAAAACCCCAGCACCGCAAAGGTCAGGAGAAGAAATGCGCACGCGCTAAGTGTAATGGGATGCATGCGTAAAAATACACCCAGGGGGCTATGGGGAGTTGCTGCGATGCGCTGGGGTACGGTTCCTACCCTTGTTGGTCTCTCTCCAGTCTGACCGACGGCGGCAGTGAGGGCACCTACCCCGTGCATGTTCCACGCGGCATTGATGAAGATTACGATAAAAAATTTTTTTTTTGCCGAGTCATCGTTATCAATTTGGCCGGCTGGCTCTGTGCTTGGAGCGTCCGACTGACAGTTGGAATGTTGCGAGTTCCAATCCCAGTCGTGATGGGTGGTGGCTCAAAACCCATCATAGTATATATTTTATTATTATATTGACCTGTGAGGTATGATGGGTTTTGTCGTATACTTTTGATCATGCAGTGTACTATACATTGTATTGACCTGTGATGTATGAATAGTACTTAGCTGTTTGCAAATGGACTGGCCCCCAACCATAGGAATGTGGCATTTACATCACTGGCTTGGCATCGCCAATGTACAGGGTGGTCGTGATGTTTTGTGACCCCCATTTGATTATCTAAAACTTAATATTTTTTTTAAGTAAGGTTTATTTAAAACAGAAAAGGACATGCAAATGGACTACCCTGGAGATTTGTATCACCCCACGCTCATTTCAGCTGGAAGATATTTCAACAATCTTAATCATTAAAGTGAATGCTCATCAAATTCAGGATTTGGGATGAGGCGTCACAGGTACAGGGATGCAGCCACGGTGTAATTGTTAGCGCGCACAGGGCTTGCAATCCAGAGCTCACCGGACAGATTCGACGATCTCCGGACTCGGCAGTTGAAGCAATGTGGCAAGTTTCTTAAAATGACTCAGAGAATCCATCGGCAGGCTGCGTGTGGTGGGGTAAAGCGTGGGTACTCACACCTCTTCCATGACATTTGGCGAGCATGGAAGAGTAGGCTAAGTACCGTCTAGAAGGGGCTATCTAAGACTCCTTCCAGCAGATGCCCTCTCTCAAGCAGTGGCATTAGCCATCTATGGCAGGGCTGCACATTTACCATTTGCCATCATTCAGTGACCGACCGTTGTGGATTTTGCACGTTCAGATTTACATGCTGTGAGAATTTGAAACGACATTTCACTCTTTAGGATATTTTTTGACCAATTCCTGAATGAGCATTTTTCTTTGCACGTGGGGAAAATAAAACCGGAGTACTCACAGAAAACCTACACCTGCAAGTGACCAATAGAGATAGATCAACAACCCCCTTGCTGTACTGCCTCTTGCAGGCACATGTTCGTCTACCAAACAGGCGAATTTTTCCAAGCAAGCCACAACACTTCAGTGTGCAGCCACCTAAATTATCGGGAGTGTTGGCCAACACCAGATGCACACATTATGTGTATCACGAGTGGTGGCGAAAACAAATCTTGAAATGCCCAGAGAAAACCTACACATTAGAGGAGATATCACTCACTTCATGTGACAGTTGCCCGTCGGAACAGGAGTCTCCCAGCATGTGATGGTCTCTCTGCGATCCACCAAACCCCGTATGACTCTTGCAAAACCGAACACCAAAAAATATTCTTTGGCATTTAAAATTACTTTAAACAGTTGTAGCTGACCAGCGCCATCTTCAGTTAGTGTTGCAAAAGGGGACAGTTTGTACATTGAAAGACAATTGCAAGGTCAAAAGGATCATTTACGGCCCTTCATCAAGTCACCACTCGACGGAAGCCTCCCACGCAGTGTTAGTCATGGGGGTTGGTTGACCATACTTCACCACGTGGTTTGGTGTCTGTTGGTAAAGGGGGGGTTGGGGCAGGACCATGTGGTTATCACTGACGAGTGATGAACAGCTGCTGCCTTAACGCCTTTGAAGGAGGAACGGACGAGACATCCACTCTGCGTCTGAACAGACAATCGAGTGGATATCAAATCTAAAGTTGCATCTTTCATCTCCTGTAATGAATCCATACGTTAGGAGAAGGGATGAACCTAATTTCGTCAGGTTCATCGCGTAGTGCGCTAACCACCGCACCCCACCAAAATAACATAGGCTTATTGATTTGCAGAGTAACGTACTTTATTAATCTGTATATTTTGGGAAAAAATTACATACATAGACAAAGGTGCAGCCTGCAATATCTAGCTCACGCGCTGCTGCGAAAGGGCCTCCACTAAAGAGGGTGGTTTGGCCTCCTCTTCCATGCCGAATATAGATGTGCGTGCGTGTGTGTATATATACACGTTTTAAAACACATCAAGCGGGACGTTTATTTTAAAATGTGAGTCAACCGCTCTCTCAACAGTTGAGAGAGCGGCCTCTATTACTGTACTTGGCATTACCAAAGGCAGGTACGCCATCCTGTACTGAGACTTTGCATTCGGTGTGTAATCAGGTACCCTCGGCATGTACCGGCTAATCACTTTATCTTCTTCTTCTGAACGCTTTGCTCGTTAGAGGTCACGTCGCAAACCGCGCGCGCTGAGAACGGCGATGCTCGCAAGACGCTAACGACCACGCGGTCACTTTGCCACGCGAAACGCTTTTGCAGGGCCCGTGCAAAAGAAGGATGGAAGGCGTCATCAAGCTGTTTAAAGAAACGACTTTGCTCAACCCCAAAGGCATCTACATCCCGAACTGCGACCGCAAGGGCTTTTACAAAAGAAAGCAGGTAACTTGACGAGAAGACCCTTCCCCTGGGAGCAGGAGGGCTCACGTGGTGTCTCTTGCGTTGAACTGTTGTTTAAAAGTCGACACCAAAGAAGGCCTCGCTGAGTTTTTGATGGAGGGTTGGTCCCGTGTTGAATGTTTAGATGGCAGCAGCAGAGCAGCATCGGCAGCAGCGGCATCATCACCTTCAGCAGCATCACCTTAGCATTGACTTATCATCACCATCATCAGCAATCTCCTTAGCCATTAATCATCATCATCACCATCATCAGCATCGCCTTAATAATTGACTTTATATCAGAAGTAGTAGCTGCATGGCCATCTTTAGCAGCAGCAACATCATCATTAGCAGCAGGTTCAGCGACACAATTAGCATCATCACCACCCTCAGCTACTCCCAGCTATGCACATATAAATAGAATTCTACATATCAATATATTTAGCCCATCGGCTTATTGGCTTTCCAACCAATATTATCGAGCGGCATTTGTTTAAGCGCCTGGGTCTTATTTACCCATAAACACTGATTCATCATGAACGTGTGTATGTTGAACGTCTGTCGCAACGTACGTAGCCAACTGAGCCAATCGGAGGTGCGGTGGAAGGACATGAAACTAACACCTTCATATCAGCCGCCAGTGGCTGATAGCGCCTGAATGTATCGAGGAGCGTGGCGCTACTGCAAACGTTGGCGCCAGTTCCCACCTCGACATAGTTGCTCGCACCTCTGAGTCGTCTCGCTGTTCAGGAGCGAGTGGATACCGTGCGGGGCTTCACGAGTTGACGAACAAAGCTCGACATGAGTTGACCTCCTTTGCCGTACCAAAATATAAAAATAGGGGTTTTCCCCTTTTTTCTGGCAACAAAACTGAAACCTTTTTTTTACAAGGAATCATGTCTGCATTAACCACAATACTTGTGGTCAGAATGCAAACAAAAAGCGTAGTCTGATAATGTATGCATTGTCCTTGAAACTGATTGGTCCACACCAGAGACAGCTTTCTTTTCAAGCCTCGTCTGAAACGTTGCTAGACCAGAGGACGACAAAAGGCGTACAGCCCAAAGACAATGCACTATCAGAGTAATGAGAGCTCGGGGTGAGCATCTACATCATGGGATCTCCTTGCCAGTACCAAAATATAAGAATATTATCAGTGTGTTTTTTTTTTGCATTCTGACCACAAGTATTGTGGTTAATGCAGACATGATTCCTCGTAAAAAAGGTTTCAGTTTTGTTGCCAGAAAAAAGTTGCCCAATGACCGGACGTATTTGTCAAGAGCACGCCGCGTGCAGTGCACAACAACAACAAAAATCCTCGATTCCAACGACCGATTCGTCTTCGTCGAGCAAAAACATTCCAATTCAATGAACAAACGAGCAATCAAAGGGGAGAATGAGTGAGCGGGCACGGTTGCTTTAATTCCTCACGATCTCACCACCCACCCACCCCCCACCGTCTGTCTGCTCGGTGCCCGCGTGCAGTGCAACCCGTCGAAGGGCCGCAAGCGAGGCCTCTGCTGGTGCGTCGACCGCTACGGTGCCCACATCCCGGGCTCGGAGCACGTGGGCGGCAGCCAGAAATGCCTGGGCGTCGTCGAGAGGGACTGAAGAGAAGGAGTGAGGAGGAGGAGGTGACGATGACAACGGCGGTGGTGGCAGTGGTGGTGGTAGTTGTTGTGAAAGTCTTCGGGGGGGGGGCGGGAGGGGGCACACACAAGGACAGTTGTTCAAATGTAGAGAGCAGGAGAGACTGAGGAGCCGGTTTTGGTCGATTGAGCCTCAAATGAAAAGAATGGTTCAGCTTCACACCGGCGCCCTCGACCGCACTACGCTACTTTGGTGTCAGCAGGTGCATTTTGGCTTGACTTTTGTTGACTCTTTTATTTCCTTGCAGCAGCATTGCCTTCACACCCCCCCTCTCTCTCTCTCTCTTTTGCTGGAGTCGATCAGCTCTACATTTGGTGCGCGACAATTTCGTTAATCCATCGGTCGGGACGCTCGATTGACGAGACGCGATTCGAAACGAATTGAAGTGATGTTTGAGGCTCACAATGGCCGTGTCAGTGCATTGAGCCAGCGCTGCTGTGATATTTGATTCGAATCTGAGCAACATCCAGTGATCATAATTAAAGTTTTCTAGTCTCGTGAAGTGATGGTAAGAGCTGGTCACTGAAGACTGCACAAAAACCGATTGTAAAAAATTGTGTTTTTGTTGTGTTGATTTAGCATAGCCCAGAATTGCCTGCTAACATGTTCAAATACATCATAAGCTGTCGTTGTGTAATGGTTAACACGCTGGAGAGAGGTCGCCGGTTCAATCTCCCGGAGTGGCAGCTTGAAAGTTGTTTTTTTAATCCTGTCCACCCAGTAGCATAAACGGGTACTCTACGGTTAGTCCATCAGTAGGTCAGGTGGGGTGGGGTAAAGTGTGGGTACTCTCACCTCTTCTATGAGGTGTGGTCAGCGTGGAAGATTAGGCCAAAATACCCTCCAGGGGGGCTCTCAAGAGCTTCCTCAAGTGGAGGCCCTTCTACCAGCAGGGCAGTGAGAAAGTAATTTCAAGGCCTGCACTTCACCTTTTTGCTGTATCAGGTGATTGATTGCACGTGAAGCAACCCTGTTGCAGAGCGCGAATGAGCGCCATCTGTGAGTGGATACGAGGCAGGGGGAGGCCAATCGGAGTGGCACCAGACGAGTTCATCGGCTGCATCTCCCAGGGCCCGCTCTCCGAAATGACGCAATGCTCCCTGCTGACTGCAGGAATTCCAGGGGGGACAGGTCTTCCCTACTTCCACGACACACTTCTCATGAGTTACGATGCAACTGGTGAAAAATAAGGAAATGAATGGCAGCCTCAAATGTAGCCACTGACAGCCGAGGGGTTTGGAAGATCAGCATTTTGGAAGTTGAACGTCTTTATGACATTTGGAGAGCGAAGGGTTAGGAGGAGAATTCAGTGTAGTTTGCAGAGACGCTGTTTCTTGAGTAAACCTACAATGCGTGCCATAACTCAGACACAACCTGTGCCACGCTAGGTTGTCCTTCTATCCTCTGCAATGCAACGGTGGGCAAATACGCCGAGCGCTGCGATGATATTTTTTGGTGGATCTCAACGGGCTCCGCGATCCTCCACTGAGCTCTAAGATCGACAGCTGCCGCTGGAGAGTATGGCAAAGAAGTAGCGCCATCTATCGGTATAAATAAAACATAATTGTTTCATGTCTGTATTCTTGAGTCGGGGGGCAATTTTTTTTATTTGCCATCGGCCGGAACAAGAATTGTTGTACCCTCGTCAGTGCCGGATTAAGCTGGTGCGGGCCTGTAGCATATGTTGTAAATGGGCCCTAAATAAAATAAAACACAAATATTAAAACACAATGTTTTTACTTGCACAGTAAAGTAATTGTGTTTTTTTTATTTGCTATACAGCCAGATAATACGACGAATCGCTCACCTTAAGCACCCAGTTGTTTATAAAGTTGGAGGCAGTATATTACTATAGTAATAGAGCTAGTGCAGAACCACTGAACCGGAATTGATAGCTTGAAAGCATTTAGCGCGGCGCCCTTGAAAGCGCGGGCCCGTAGCATCATATGCAGCTACTTTTGCCCCTAGGATATTCCGGCACTGACCCTCGTGTGAGTATTTGTTCCGAGTTCCACGACAAATAATTTCGCGGTCAACGTATTGGCCACCACCGCTGCAATGCTCGTCACTCCGCAGGTGTCCTTGCGATTCGGCACTTGCATTTGTACATGACCAACACGGTTCCATTGTGACGGTCTATATCCACGGTCAGCGTTACCACTGCTGTTCATACACACAGAGAACGTCACGTATAGGCTCTACCGCTTTGGGTCTCTGTGGCAAATCGATTGCTTTTTTCAAGAGTCAAGTCAAAGTGTCCCTCTGCTCAGTGGAGCATTGGACAGCGCACATTGCCATTGACAGCCCTGAGCTCATGGTGGCAATTCCACATTGCCACGATACGGGAGAGTCTCTCCACAGGGCAGTCACTGTTGACTCCCAACGATAGGATTCATGTGAACGATGGGCTTAGCTCACTCCCAAACCGGATTTGAATTTGCAACTATTAAAGAGTGTAAAGTTGAATGCTTTTAAGCGGAGTGAATCACGTTTCACCACCACTCCTCCCACCTTGCCGTCAAGTCCTTACACTCATTATCAGACTGTAGAACTTTGGCTTAATGATAAATGGGGGGGGGGGGTGCATTATATTATTAATAACTAAAGGGGGGCAGGGCGGGGGGGGTATTGGAGCTATGGGGCAGAAAGGCTAAGAGTGGGATGAAGGCAGAGTGTGTTTGCGGCATAATCGCTGAGATGGATCTGACGCGGATCGCTCACGCTGAGTGCATAGGTCCGAGATTATTAGGAGCGCCTTTTAGCATTTCACCACAATGCGCAGAAACACTATTTCTAAGTCAATCTACAATATTATTAATGTTATTAATTGATGCAAAAAATATGTTTTACAAGCCGCTGCTGTTTGAGTAGTGATGCTGGTTCGAAAGAGGCTTGCATGAACCTGCACATTGTGTTTTTTTATATTATATTTTGACAATGATGTGCAAAATGCGGATATAGTATTTCCACATTGTTGTAGTGTCTATAATGTTTTAAATAATCGCGGAATTTTTTTTATCACGATCAACCCAAGTTCCACACTCTCCACCTGTCTCAAACGTTGTACCACAAAGTGCTATTTTATTTGCTGTTGTTGAGTTTTCCATTGAAGATTATTCTTGACGGCTGTGCTATGGCATAGCTGCTTTCGCATCTAACAGAGGAAGCGTCCCTGCAGTGTTTTGAACAGCAAGGCATTAGGCCCCTATACTCGTCGCCTTGTTCGGCCGGCGTCCTTCCTTACCATTTAGGTTGTGGTAAAAGACACGAGCTGGATTGCGAGGCCTGGATAATGCTTATGTTAACACAGTGCAAACATCTCCACGCTTCATTGGCCGTCGGGTGATGCTCATCTCCATCAAGTGGCCCCCGATCTCCAGCAGTGGGACTTGCACATTACTATGGCCGGGGCCAGTCTATCCACAGAACAAACACTTGTTGGCTTCCCATAAAGTGCGACGTTTTTATCGACCCTGGAGGGACGATGATGGGCTGAGTTGACCCATCGAGTGGGACGCGAGCTTGCAACCTTCCAGTTGAGTCAACCCGGCTGGGATGACGTTATTTAGCCACTGGCTGTAAAACACAGGACGACAGGAGAGAGAGGTGTTGCGTTAGGATGTGGATCGAATGCCACTGCACGTTATAGTTTGCATCTGATTGCAAACAATTAATAAGGCGCATGTTTTATTGTGATGAACACGATCGTTATGTTTTGCATTTTTTTTTAACCAATATGAACGATGTAAAATATGTCCAATAAAACCCGTTTCTCTTTTTGATCAACGTGTGTTGGCAACTGGGTTCTGTTTTAGCTATTGTACGCGTTCTGGGCAGCTTCATCGATTCAGTTGAGTTTTGTCAAAGGTTTGCAAAAAATCTTGGCTTCAGATCGTACCTTTTGATGCTTCACTTTCACAACCGCCATTTCCTGCGGGTGAAATTTATAAGCCTCCCCTGTGGGATGCTACCGTGGTATAACGGTCAGAACACACTGGGCCTTGCAATCAAGAAGACACCGGTTCTTTTCGATCTGCTGGTACGGCAGCTGCCAAACGATGGCCTAAGTTTCTTGAATCTCCCTGCCTCCGTCCACCCCGCAGTGGTTGTATAGACACAGTCGATCAGGATGGTCGTGCGTGGTGGGGGTAAAGTGTGGTACTCTTGCATATTTTCCAAGACGTCTGGCCAGCATGGAAGAGTAGGCCAAACACCATCTTAGCTCCCTATAGTGGAGACTCTACAACCCGCCCACACCTTCCCCGCACTCACACTAGCAATGGGCAGTGCTCGTGGCAAGTAACGTGGCTCTGAGCCAGAGTTGAAATTGCACATTATGATGTCAACCGGTCTCCAACAGCACAAACTGTTGACTCCCCGCAAAAGTGGTGCTTTACAATCATCGGCCGTGCAGGAGTGACTGAGTCCATCTCAAATGGATCTGAGAACTAGCAAACGACTTGCACCTCGTTACGATGCCAGGCACATTGCCCCAATTGCAATCGCACTAAAAATAATAAGCAAGGAAATTGACGACTCGCAAGAATAAACAAACAAGTCCAAGAAGTGGCTGCAAATAAAATTGGATTGCTTTACATACAGTAGCAACAGCAGGCATTTACAAAGTAACATCTAAGCAATGTGGAAGGAACTTTTAGTGAATACAAAAGGATATAAATGCTTTCATAAATCACTTTGCACCATTGTGACATGCAGCAATCATGCTTTAAGTTACATTTCTCTCTTTTTAAAACATCGGAAGTTTTTTGTTTTTATAACATAAATAGTTACTTCGATGCAAGACCACATTTTTTGCAAAAGAAAAATCTATGGGAGTGTTTTGTGTGTGTGTGTATTCAACAAGCCAACATCTCACTTAGAAGTAGAAAACCCAGCAAATCTAATGTTTCTACTGTAAACATTTTCTTAAATTTTTGTTAATTTTGTCTTCTATGCAAACCCTGCATTTAGGCAAAATTGTAAAACGCTATTTTGGCTGTCCCTAGATGAACACTCACATTTTACATTATCTGATGGGGTTTGTTAAGAAGCAGGTCTTCGACAAAAAAACATTTTCTGGATACTGTTCAGTAATGAATCTAGCGTTATAATACGTACAGTAGAAAGGTCACGATAGTTGGAATGCTGATATCAGCAATGAGGTGTCCCCAATGGTGGCTCTGAGCCAGTCGGTGGAAATTCATCGTTCCCATGGCAGGAGTCAGTTTCTCCACAGGGCAACCACTGCTGAAATCCCAAGAAGTGGTGGCACTCACTTAATGAACCCCAAAATGAATGAAGGGGCTGAGTTTTACCAACAACCCCTCACCCATATTTGAACTCACAACCTTCTGGACAGTCCAACATTTCTACCACAGAAATAATCCGATTTTAAAAACAAATAGCAAACACAAGTTTTATATCGTGGTGCTATGCTTTATATCAAGTACAATGTGCATGATTAGGAATGTTTCCACTCGATGAATCCCATTATTTTCGATGCGTCAGATCAAAATAAATCATTGGCAGTTGGCATGCCCCGTTGATCTGAACCCATTGCCTGATTTATCAAATGTGTGGCAAATGTACCGATCAAAGTGGCGTGTTTATTTACCCTGCTCACTCTCTCCCCTCCTCTCTTCCCCTTTTGCCCTGACTCCCAGTAATGATACAATCCAACGTAAACAAAAAATCCCAACATCCCACGTAACAACACCAACTTGTGCCCCAACGCAAACCGCAAGACATTTTAACTGCGAACCGTTGTCATTTAATGTGCGGGGTAGGCGATGAGTTTAAAGCCATATTGACAGTTGATTTCTTTTTTTTAAACGAGTTGCCATGGCAAAAGTGTGGGTCGGCCCTAGCATGGTTCACTTTGACAGCCGCAGGGCTAACCTTAGCAAAGACAGTTGAACACATAAAGTCATTGTGAAATCTCCTCGGTGGGGTGAAAGTAAATCTGACGGGTTTTTTTGCATGCGAGTGCTGTTACGAAAAATGGCATTTGATCTAAGCGAAGTTGTCCTGTTTCACCGAACCAGCCAGTCATATGATACGCGATGAAATAAAGCTAAATGTATGCTTTCCTTTTATTCCCTTTTAAAACAAGGTTTGCTTAGCATTTCCTGGCTAAGGTGGGGATTGTGGAATTCATTCACAGCGTCGTGAAATTTACCAAAATATGATGGGGGAAAAAAAAATCTGCTTCGTTTAAACCATATTCTTATATTGTTGCTGCTGCTGTTTTTGACAATATTATATATATTTATATTTCCATCAATTTGAAGAAAGTGCAAGGTAGGGAGACTATGCATTTTAGTGTATCAAGAAGAAAAATATCCATAATAACTGGTACTAGAGCAATCTGTAAACTCGATGGTGTTAAACCATTAAATATGGATTAACACAATGCCACTTTTTGTCCTACTACATCAGATAGTTAAATGAAAATCATGTCACTGGCATACACAAATTCTATTACTTCAGGTAAACAAACACAAGAGAAAACAAAAATCTTTCAGATTTTTTTGTCACATGCATAAATAAATAAAAATCCCCCCCCCAAAAAAAAAACATCAGCATTGACCATTTTAAATAAATTACACCATACTTACCACTTTTACAAAGAGCACAACCTTTTTTTGTATATTTACACTCTGTATAATTTTACAGCATCACCATTTTCAATATAAAAAGTTTTTTTTCGTGGGATTTTCGTGTGTGTTTTTGTTTGTTTTTTATTTGTTTTATTCATTTGTTATCTAGCAATCTTATAACAAATACAGTAAGGCTAGTTTTGCACTGAGATAACATCCAAAGACAAAGGTGACATTCAAGTACTGGGTATAGACTGCCCAAGTAAAACGGAACAGGGTAAAAACAAAGCAAGCCGTACCCATTTAGAAATCTGCGGAAGCCTCAAAGAGCAGCAATTGACTTTGGCACCATTTGCTTGGTACTGTAATGAATGATGAGTCATCTTGCTTGGAGCGAAGTAAATGATCAATCCATACTTTGCTCCCTCACCGCTATACGCAACAAAAGACCAAGGTCCTCTATTTAGCCTTACAGATCATAGGGGCAAGTGCTGTTAGCGAGCACCTATTAAGGTTGGCATAACACACAAGGCGGCGGGGGGCGTGGCAAACGCGATGTCCCACAGGCCAGCATTTTTAGTCGAGCACACTAATGGACTAGACATTCATTTGAGGCTGAGTATACCTAGCAGTGGGCCAGAAAAGCTTACAATAATTCTTGTTATCATGGCATGGAATTAAACCCAGGTCGCTGGGATTGTTGCACAATGAGCGACCAGTACATCACCGTGACCGCCATAAAATCCTCTAAAAGGGGAAATATTTAATCATCGTGAAGTTTTACAAAATATGGCTTCGTGACACTGGCTCACAAAGCCGACACTTATAAAAGATATCACCAGGCCAAGCAGACATCGTTACTGGCAAAAGATAACCTGAAGAAACACAATGTACAGACGAATACAGTATAAAATTATTAAACTACTGTTGGCAGAACACTTCATTCGTAATCAGAAGGTTGCGAGTTCAAATATTCAAAAATCCTGGTTGAGGGTTGGCACTGTTCACACAGCCATCCGGGGTCGATTAAAAACAACAACAGCCACGACATATGGAGTCAACGGCGATCGTCATCGGGAGACAGCGGGCAACGCCATAAAAAGGTAAAAGTGCAGTCCTGCACTGGCTGCTGACTGTGGACCGCCATAGCAAAAGCGAAATTTCCACCACTGGCTCTTGGCCTGCGAATGGAGATGAGCACTGTTCCATGGCATTGGCAGTAGATGCTGCTCTGACTTGTCTTAACCCGATGAGAGACCACAACTGAAATGCTAACCACCTAAATTGTTCCTTGCTAAAACTCAAAATGACGCAATGGCTTGTGACACACTGCCTTTTGCGAATTGGCATGAATTGACGATGAAACGTTAACCCTAACCCCGATTTATGAAACCGAAAGCTGCGCTTGGAGATGAGTTTGGCGGAACGAGCATCACGCCTCGTGTTCAACGGATCTGAACGCACCCGTGGGCTTCCGCAGAATTCTACTGGCACTATGCATTCAGCAAAAAACATTCAGCGATTCTATATGGGAGGCATAAGGTACATCAATAACTCCACCTAATAATCGCTCGAGCGTAGAGACTGCAGAATTTATATGAGAAGCGTTACACCTAGGGTAAAAAGCTAAACTTGCATGTGGATGGAAGCAGAAATATTGAAGCGTTGAAGGCAGTCAAACAGAAAGGATGCATTCCCATCTCAAACGGCGGCTCATCGGAAAAAAATGAGCCCAGTTAAAACGTTCGAGGCATCTCACATGAGAGAACGATCTCACGAAACGAAATGATGGAAAATGAAAATGAACATGAATTCACGATGAAACAGCTGAGTCAAAACAAAACACACAATTAAAATATCTATATAAATAGATAAATTAATAAAACATTCATGAGGAGGAAGGAAGGTTTTCATGTGGTTTTATACATCATGAGAGAGAGAGAGAGTATTGTTGTTTACATCCATATAAACGTAAACAAACACTGGACAGCCAAGAAACTTTATGTCAGTTAAGCGGGCGTGTGGGGGATTGTGGGAAATCCAGGGAGCACAGGATCGTGACTCGGTGAACATGCAAGTGAAAGAGACCGAGTGACCTGAATTCTGTTATTGGCAAAGAACGGCCAGAAATTGTCAACAAAAGTAGTGGTTGGGATTTGGTCAATTTTCCACCAAATTTTGGCAGAAATTGCTTTCTGCAGCCACAGAAATGAGGCCCGAAGTCTCGGCACAGACCTGTTGCTCGTCATTGGTTTCTTTTTAGTTTTTTAGTTTGTGTTTTTTTTATCTCATTTTTATTTTTTCAAATAATCGCCAACTCTCACGTCACCGTTATTTGAAATGTCTTAAACGTTAATAATAATAACGGTAATAACGACGATAGAGTAGTAGAATTCTACTTACAACATAAAATAGAAACATAAAAAAGAATAATGGCCATGTAGAAATGGACAATAACAGTAATAAATAGAAATGAACAGAATAACGTGAATTGTAATCATCATGAAATAAACATGAAATAAATTGGAGGAAATTGTAAAAAAAAAGAATAAAATACTCTGATAATATTAATAATCCATTAAAGTATAACATATTACACCACTAAATAAATATTATCCTTTACAAGCACTCACAAATGTTCACACTTCTCATCACTAAGCCCAACAAGTAGTACGCTCACGTACACACGCACGCACGCTCAACACTTCTCAGCGACCATGGGCCAACACCTCATGGCCGCACGTACATATCCTGTGCCCACGCATCACTGGAATTCTTGACAATCATCAGCTCGGCACTGCTTGCACCGCCACCGCTGCCTCCGCCTCCACCGCCACCACCACCACTTCCGCCACCTCCGCCGCCACCACTGTCACCGTCGGGCTCGTAGTAGCGATCGTGAGAGCGATCACGTGACCGGTGTCGCTGCTGCTGCTGTTGCTGCTGTTGTTGTTGTTGCTGCTGCTGCTGCTGCCGATTTCGCTCGTTGCGATCGACCTCCCTCGACCGCTCGCGACCCCGGTTCCTCTCCCAGGATCCCCGCGATGACGATGACGTTTGCTGCCGCACGTCATTCGAAGTCATCGGTGGCGGCGTCGACTCCTCGTCTGCGTATTCGCGCTCGCGGCTCCTGTGACGGGACCTCTGCTGCTGATACTGCTGCTGCTGCTGTTGGTGGTGATGCTGCTGCTGCTGCTGTTGATGGTGCTGATGGTGGTGGGACTGCGGCTGCCCCTCCAGAAAGTCCTCTTCACCTTGCTCCTCCGTGTAGGCCGAGTCTCGGCTGTCCTGCGTCTCCGAGTCGAACGTGTCTTGCCGGGCGAGGCTGCCCATGCGGCCGTTGTTGCCGCCTCCCATTGTGCCCCGGTCGCCTCCGACCCTGGGCCCCATCCCATTGCCCCTTCCCTGCCGCCGCCGCCGCCACCGTTTCCATCCATCCACTGGCACGCGAGGTGTTGGCGGGACGACGAGGAGGACGGAGTGGTCGGGGAGTGCACGCGCTGCTGTTGCTGCTGCTGCTGCTGCTGGTGGTTCTGTAGGTGGTGGTGCTGTTGGTGCTGGTGGTGATGCTGGTGGTGGTGGTTGCTGTAGGGTCGTCGGGGGTCAGTCTCGCTGGGTTCGGCCGAAGTCCGCTCGGGGGTGGAGATGTCCGTGAGCTCCTCGCCGTGCACAAGGTGGGAAGCAACGACCCCACCGCTCTGAGGTTTGGCAGAATGTGGATGCACGGACGCACACACGCACGTTCATACACACAGACAACAATAACAAGAGCTATGATTTGTCTCGGCTGGCCAGTGCCAGACAATTTGAATCGAGGCCCAGTGTGGAGTGGATATGGCTCGCTGGCTGGAGCATTTCGAACAGATTCTGGTGCCATGGGTTACTATCTTTTTACGATCATTGCGACCTTCGCTGTTCTGCCTCCTGTTATTGGCAACCTCCACTCGATGACGAGAGGCATCAATCACGAGTACGAGTCATGGGCAAATACGCTTAGCTCCAGGTCCTTTTCCTGTACCATGTCAGCCCGTCTCTGTGCATGCTTAGGCTTCGCGATCCGGTGATGTGGTGACTGGGCATGTCTGCTACCAGGACCAATCAATCAATACTTGCTGGCAGGGATATGGAAGTTTGTTCATATCTTTCAAGCATCGGTGAGCTCACTTGCTCTCATTTAATAAAACCCACAATTGCACGATCACTGGCAGGCTAGCATTCATGTTTCAAGCCAGTGAATATTTTTTCTGAAAGGGGGTTGACATTTTTTGGACCCTGTGCTTTGTGGTGAGCATTACCATACCTGGGAAGACCCAAGGCACTGTGTGTGGCAAATATACCAGGCAGCTTCCAGACAGCGCAAGGCATCTCATACGTAATCAACTGAGTGCTGTGGGGGAAGGTGGAGTGTTCAATACGTGAACATATCTGGACAGTTAATTTTGGTGGAGTTGATGGTAAGACCCACCACTGTGTAGCAGGTTGCCGGTTCAGCAGCAGCGTCTCCAACTCTTTCTTAGAATGGGCAAGCAGGTTATAATTGTCAGCCCCTTTGTCAACAATCGCCAGGTCCTTATGCCTTTAAGAGTGATAATGTCTCCTGTATTCCGGTTCACCGTACGGGGTGTGTATTGGTTGCTTTGGAAGGCTAGAGACTGACCTGGGGCCAATAAACACACAGACCACAAGGGAGTGCGCACTGAAAACCCAAAAACCCACAGGCGTACTCAGGAACGTATTTGGAATCGATTTATTTATCTTATTATTTGTTTCTCAAGGCATCACACATGCTATGACAAGAAAGATTTGTGAGGTGGCTTTGCCAATTGTCTCGCGTTCATACTTAACCTTCGCAATTGTGTTAACACGGACCAATCATTCACACTACCTTTGCAGGAGCCTAACACCGACCTGAACTCTGTCACTTTTCTGAACGTCATATCTCTCAATGATCCTGTACATATTGTAATGTTCTTGCTCACGTTCACATTATTCCTCATGCCAATCCTAAACATAGGCATGTTAACTCCCTCGCCTGGCAGGTCGTGAGTTTGCATGTTCTCCCCATGGCAGCGTGGATTTTTCTCCGGATTTTCCAGTTGTTTCCTCCACATTTAGAATCAACATGCGTTTAGAGAGTATTTGGCTGATATAAATTTCCACGTGATAAACCAATTCTCGTTGGGCTATAATTTGTGGCCAGGTCACTTCTGAAAAAAAGATATTAAGCCCAGTGGGCCTAGTAAAATAAAAAAAATAGTTTTAACCAAACACGATTTATCATCTGAAGCAAAAACCTCTTACTAAAGTTAGCTACAGTGTATTCCTCAACACTGGCATTGATCTTTACCCTAACCATACCACAAATACTAGCCTTCATGCTAATGCTATAATATTTATCATCATTATCTATCACCATTAGGCTGCCCCCAATTGATATAAATGATGGCAACTCTCTACGAAGCAACATTAATTGGTTGAAAACATCTGAATATAAATGCGCCACTGTGTGTTGCAGATTGCGTGGAGCTGTAAGATGCAGTTTGCATGAATGACGCAATTTTAAATGCTCGTGCTTATTAAGCTCATTCCTCTGTTGTACTGAACTTGGTGAACCCATGCGCTCTACTCGACATCTGTGAAACTAACTGGATATCTTTTTTTTTTATTTATACCTCCATTATAAATAAAGATTCTGAGTCTAGATGCCAAGGCCTTCCAGGTGTTTTTTTTGTATATATATTTTACAAACATCTAAATATAGGGCGGCAGAGCTTAGGCAATTGTTGGCACCGGGTTTGGCTGCCTTCCCACTCATCTATAATTGCTTCAGAATAATTCACTGTCTCCCTGAAAGTGAATTAAAATTCGTCCTTATTATATTTAGTATCACGATACTTCCAGCAGAGCAGGAACTCTCTCCAGCCTTTCACACCCCCAGTGAACTCAACCATCCCCCTCTGCTTCATGGTGCTTTCTGTGTTTAGTTTGTGGTCTTTCCCCCACACCTCCTATTAGCATGGTTCGCTACAGTGAGGGAAAAAAGTATTTGATCCCCTGCGGATTTTGTACGTTTGCCCACTGACAAAGAAATGTTCAGTCTATAATTTTAATGGTAGGTTTATTTGAACAGTGAGAGACAGAATAACAACAACTAAATCCAGAAAAACGCATGTCAAAAATGTTATAAATTGATTTGCATTTTAATGAGGGAAATAAGTATTTCACCTGCTCTCAATCAGAAACATTTTTGACATGCGTTTTTCTGGATTTTGTTGTTGTTATTCTGTCTCTCACTGTTCAAATAAACCTACCATATAAAATTATAGACTGATCATTTATTTGTCAGTGGGCAAACGTACAAAATCAGCAGGGGATCAAATACTTTTTTCCCTCACTGTATGTACGGTGCTAAAGAAGTTCAACATACATACATATGGTGACTTGGAGTAAACTGCACAGCAGTCATTTATTTAACGTTATTAAAGTGCAAACGATGAACTGTAAATATTGAGTTAATTGTTATTAACTAAGCGGGCTTCGGTGCTCATAAAAAATTAAATTTAATTAAAATGTTATCGCCCTGATATTGAATTATTTCCAGCACCACGCACACTGGTCCCTTCACCAAACTCGTACTGGCCAGCATGGTGAAGTATGGTCAAACAAACCTCCCTACCACGGACAACGGCACGGCGAGCAGCCTTCATCCAACAGTGGATTGCCGGCAGGGGTAGGCAGACCAGATTGGGCGGGGGGGGGGGCACACTGCTGGCACGCGGCGCTGGCACGAAGCGCTAGCGCGTGCTATGTGGAGTGCTGGCACGTGGGTGCGTGCGTGCGTGCGAGCGTTCGCCGGTTACCTGCACGCTGGAGACGGGCGCCGCGTTGCCGATGGTCCTCTCCAGTAGCGGGTTCGGCGGGTTGGCGCTGGGCGATGCGTGGCGCGCCAGTACGCCTCCAGGTACTCGGAGAGGTGCTCGCACGCGTCCTCCAGCTGGTTCTCGTCCAAGATCACGTCGAACAGATCCTGCCGACGGTGCAAGGAGGAGCGCGCGCACGTGTGAACACGGAGAGGGCCAGTGTGCCCATTCACATGTCCGGTGGCTTTTTGCCGCACCGTTGATAATAATGTTTAGACGCAGCACCAAGTATTCATGTAATGCCGAGTAGACCTAGAGGTTTCTTCTTCAGATACCGTCTGTCTGGCCAGCAGCGACCACGGATGTGAATTATGTCCCCTCCGTCGCTGTACGGTGTCTGCCAATTCCACAGCTTAGTTCGTCACCAATCCCCTCTGGTCTGCATCCTCCTTCACTTCATTGACCCAACAATGCAATTGACAAACTGATGATAGCCATGGCTAAGAATTAAACTCACGTCGCTGGTTCATAGCACAATTAGATAACCGCAACGCCCACCGCTTCCCCCAATGCAACACGCGTAAACAATAACAGCCACCGTTCTCCACCAAGTGACGGAGGCATCACCACAGCGCTTGCGCCGGACTAGGTACACTCCGAGGCCACGTAAATTGTCGAAAACTCACTGCAGTGCGCGGGAAAGAGCTAGGTGTTATGGGTAGCCGCACCACCTGAGCTCTGCACTGTGCCAGTTTGCTGTGTTTTAGCGGCCCGGCACTGATTGTTGTTGTGAGCGTCACTTTTCCAATCTCCATCGTTATTGGAGGTTGATTGCCTCAAATGCCAGTAGCATCCTTCATGAGCCTCCTCTACAGAGACAACCATGACATCACTGGTTTGAGTAATAGGCAAGTCCAAGCAGCTTCAAAGCATCCTATACCATATCAGCCCATCTCTTCATTTATCAGGGCCATGTATCCTTAGCACCATTTATATGGCTAAACAGATGCTATTTGGGCATGTAGTGGCAAGACATGCGGGCTACATGACCTAAAGAACGCATCCTCAACTGCTGCAGGAACTCAACTGATCGGAACCTGTCCATCTATTTGATGGCTCTGTGAGCTCCTCACAATATACAGCCTGGATAAACCCAGGTTTGATTGTGAGCAGGCCTGCCTGCATGTTGCAATGCAGTGTAGGTGCTCTTGTAAAGGGGGTCCACATCTCACAAGCGTAGAGAAGAGACGGCATGATTGACGCCGAAAAGATCCAATATGGCTTTGGATGAACTCTCATACAGCGCTACTCAGCCGATGAAAATATGTCACGTGACTGATTTAGAATGAAACCCTCATTGCCAAACCGAAGCTAGCTATAAGCGCAACTGCCTAGGTATGGGAGTTCCTCCACCCTATCTACATCTACCCCATTACTCACGGAGATTTGAGGTGATGGAGTGTTCTATGAAACGAAGTATCCAGGCTAGTGCCACGCTTTCATGGTGAGCTCCAGCCTCGGGAGAAAGAGCTCGAATTTCTTCTCAGAGTGAGCAGCACGTAGCATGCAGGTCATCAGATACATAACACGTTTGACCAGTATGCAGCCATCCCTTGACTGCACCCAGGCATCGATCATCCTCCCATTGTATCTCTACCAAATGGAAATTCCTCTGATGCAGATAGGGATGGAAGGCTTCTCAAACTACACGGTAAAAAATATGAGTATCAGGGCCAGAGGACATCCCTGCTGCACCATATGGTGAACAGGGAATAACTCTGCTGTACCCAGACCTGACCACCACCATGAAGGTCCTTACTTATCATGAGCAGAGGTACAGGGCACCCCAACATCACAAAGACCTGGCCTGCGGATAGTATCGTAGACCATGACCAGATCAAAAACAGAGATGTAGATTATATTTACATTCCCTACGCCTCCGTTGTTACAGGCAAATGGCAAACATGGCATCTGTGCAGAACTGCCCTGGTCTGAAACCACCTAGGGGTTATGTAAGATTGTCTTCATTGTGCTTGGCAAGAAAAATGTTGAATAATTTGTGCCACGGCATTTCCCATAAATCTTAGGATAGAGATTCCCATGTAGTTGTTTCAAGCAGGAAATCCTTCCCATCTTTTGAATTCTGCAGAACCAATCCAGTGGTCAATCAACCGCACGCTCTGCCACCCTTCCTCAGCAATTCACTTGGGAGGTCATCTCTGCCTGGTGCTTTACCTGATCTCAGGCCCTTGATTGCTTTTTGCACTTCCTCAGGAGATGGCGCACCTTCCAGCCACTCCAAAATAAAACTAAACTACAGGGTGTTTTAAAAGATGGACCCGATTTGAAATCGCTATATCTCTGCAACCACGAACCGCCCATGAATGAAACTCTTACCACTTGAATTTGTTACCGGTCATGACTTTCGTGCTTCGCAGTAAGTCTGCGAATCTAACCCACCTCACACTGGGGGACGGACCGAGTGATTCCCTACTACAAGGGGTGAAGCGCTATCGCACATGGGGATCACCCTACCTTCAAGAGCCCTTGGTGAAAGCTGCGCCTTCATTGTCTCTCTGGCCGGTAAGCTATTTCTCACGCAGAATTATTTATTGTTGTATGGTTTGACATATGAATCTCCACCGGAATTCTCTTTAAGATTATTGTCCGGTATACTTCAGGAAGAAGTTTCGTCTCGTCTCGGAAAGCCTCTCGCTGCGTAATCGTCTCTAATTTGGACATTCCCTTGGCCTGAACGGAAATGCTATCGACTCGGAGATGGAAGCAGAACATGTCCGTGCGCTTCGGTACTCCCCGTTGCACTATTGCCACTAGTCGCTTTGACTCCCTGCTTTGGTATGACCCATCTGTAGCCGTCTTAGTGGTTTTTCTGTCAAGATCCGACGCTCGAGACAGTCGCGGGTCCAGTGGTTGTCCCAATTGTCAGGGGATTTATGCACCTCTTAGCGAGCCGGGACGTCCCGTATGTTGTAGTCTAATCCGTCTCTCAAGTTACATCACACGACAACAACCGTCATCTGGCTTAAGACCGTGCACGCGTAAAACGTGGTGTATATGGGCAACTGAACCGACGCCCCTAATAAACCACAACCGTTATGATTACTCGGAGCCACTGGCACGTACCCTGGTCAACGTACTTATTGCCCATCCAGACCCCAAATATCTTCAGAGAGTCAAATTACACATAAATTAAAGTACGGTGTACCTAAAGGTAACCTATCGTTAATCTAACGGACGATCTGAAACAGCATTCGGGCCTAGTCCAGCTACGATAGCTTCTCACAGCTCGGCTAAAGTCCTTTCCACTTAGGACCTATGGGCAATCACCGTTGTTTTTCGGATCACCGTGGTCGCTGTCACCGGACAGTGTGAGTGTAAAATATCACGGATAAGTGAACCGCAGCAGTGCCTTCGCATCTGTACTTTTTTGTACACAACGAGAAGCTATAGTACCTACTACAT
Organism: Callorhinchus milii; assembly: GCF_018977255.1. Classification (NCBI taxonomy): domain Eukaryota; kingdom Metazoa; phylum Chordata; class Chondrichthyes; order Chimaeriformes; family Callorhinchidae; genus Callorhinchus; species Callorhinchus milii. The sequence continues at coordinate 30,744 of NW_024705271.1, read as the reverse complement.
TCAGGTAGTAGCGCACTCGGGGGTCGGTAATGCAGGAAAAAAGCCGGTACCCTAGCATCACGAGGCCAGGGGAGCGGCAGTTGTCATAGCGACCTGGAGACATATGCCTATTATCCTGCTCAACACACGAGGATGACCCGGCCACACTCGTGTGGATGCGTTATTTTAGTAGTCAAAAGCCTTGCTACCAGTAGCCCCTACTTCAGACCAGCAGCTGAATGAAGTCCTGGGGCTCTACGCCATCAGTGCCTGGCTTACCAGGCTTGTGGAGGCACCTCCAAGAACCCTCAGGTAGTCTAACGTATCTCCCCTGTTGCGCTTCATTTGGCCAAATTCAGTCCTTCAAAAGCTTCCGCTCCCAATTTAATTTCTCAGACTCGGATGCTCGGCGCGGAATCCTGATAGTTCCCCGTGCTTTTGAGGACATTCCGTCTAGTCATCAAGCATTACATGGGCGTTAGTCAGTGTTTCAGCCGTATACATACCTGGTGGCTCATAAGCTTTCTTTCTCGCTACTCAAGGAGATGCGAATTGCGGTTAAACCGCACGATTTTCTCATATATAAAGTACGGTCCGTTGCTCGGTTGACCACGGCAGCTCGAGGTGGCGGATCATAGTTATAATGGAATGAGCGTCGCTACAAAGACGGGCAATCTACGTTACTCAATGACTGCACTCTACTTCACTCAGAGAATAATGTTGATGACCAAGTCCAGATCTCCTGATTACTTAACTAAAACAAACCCTTGGAATAGATGGGGGCTGGAGTCTCCGTATCTCAGGTCTAATTGCCAGCGAACAATTAATCAAACGTCATTGCGACACCCCATATATGGTCCTAGGAGTCTTGTCGCTTGGCAGGGACGTCGTTCTGAAAGTATCAACATTTACAGTAGGTAACCAGCTTAAAGGTGGGATACCTGTATTGAGGCTAACTGCCCTTGCTGGTCGTAGATCCGCTTGTATGCTTTGACACTGCGATTCCCGCTTCAGAATTTTTACGAAACGTGAGTATTCATACTTTACATGACTCAGTATCATCGCATGAAATTACTATTCTTATTTGTCTCGTGTCCATTGTAGCTGAATTTCCCCGCGTCGGTAAAAGTTTTCGGCCGATTAGTTTCCGAGGATCTCACGGTTCGAACAACCCATATACTTCCATTGTTTTGGCGTCGAGAGCTTGGCCATTCCACATGAAGCGTCATACCGGGGTATTCGTCCTCCGTCTCTAGGTCCAGAGTCATTCGTCCGGAACCCAACCAGTACCGGTATAGTGCTTAGAAAAAAACGCTCCATCGACGGTCGGGGGTGCTTGCTGGATAGCAAGCCAACAGTAGTTTGGGACAACTAGCACGGTCCTAAGCTTTCGACCCAGGGGGTCTTACTGCTTGTGTTTAGAGTTGGCTTCTTGAAGATATGGTTCCACGGCGAAGATGGGGGTTTGGCTTAACGCTGATCAGACAGTAAGGTATCACGAGAGCACACCAGTCTGCTAGCATCAGCAAATGCGTTGTAAGTCGACACACCCTATCAGTCTGATAAGAAAGGGAACGAGCAACTTTGCCCGGGGCGCAGCGTTAGTTGTTAAAACGTTGAGGCGCGATTAGATGGTCTCAGCTCGTCATCCCTACTAGCGGGCAACATAAAGTTACGACCTGTACCTCCGTCGCTGTAGCTGGTATATTTTTACTTTTTCTTATAAGCCCCGGGGGTGACGGGACCACATTAGGGCATCTTCACAGGGTTCAGCTCCTAAATCGAATGTAGTGTGTAGGCGAGATCGGCTTTTTATCACCCCGGTTAGGCGATTTAGGATTACCCCCCTATAGTGCGAGAGATGACGGGCCTCCGTTTGTGTTGCTGCATAACTGCCATAATTATTCAATTCGAGCTTTCATAACCGGGGAATGCAGTAGCGGTTTGCAAAGTTCGCGACTACCATCAGCCCGGCTTGATCCATCTCCTGTGTTACTATTCGGGTTCGGAATAGTAGTTGATTATACACGGCCTCTTCCATTTTAGGTCGGCACTTCTTAGCTGAATGGCGGTTGGAGGGCGCAGGAAACTAAACGACGCTTCCGGTGGTCATGGTATGTATGTTATCCGATCCTAGGGAAGCTGCTGGTTCAGCATGTGCTCAACCGCGCTTTGACTCTGTGATAGCCTACATGGACAAGGAGTATTGTAAAGGATCGATTAATGTAATATTAAAGACGGGCTCTCGCGACTCCCGCACCGACGGCCCTGATCTTCCAATTAAGAACCGGTCGTGTCAATTGAACGGCGAATCGAAGTGGCCGCCAACAGCTGAATAGTCGGATGACCAACCTGTGCATGCATTAAAATCTCTTGACCCGACGTGTAGGTCGTGACGTCTGCCTGCCACACTAGCACCCAGCGGCATTGGGCACTGAGGATACGGTCTCAATTCAAAAACTACGGTGCGCCCCAATCTTTTTTTACGGTCAATCATATAAACACACAAGCTGCGGCATTGCAAGTGCTCATTCAGTATCACAAAGACAGTATCGTCAGACGTATGAAGTCGGCGAACCTCTCCGAATGACGCACATAGGCCAACCAAGTACGATTTTGCACCTACTTAGAAACCTGTGCTGCCTTTGGTTAATAGATCTGCTAATTAGAATTAATCAGGAAGTTCGCTGGAACGAATGGTGAGCGGCTTTAAAGGACCCAGAAATTACTCGATTTCATGCCAGAAGCATACTTTAGCGACGGCATGACCGGAGCGCGATCGTACGGCGACCCTACGGCGGCGGTTGGGTCGGAGCCGAAGGGTATTGATGGGTTTCCAAGTAAATACTTCCCTGTGATGGAACCCATGCCCCATTACAGCCCGCAGCCCGTAGGTCAGGTGTCACCGAATGCGAATATTCAAGCCGAGTGTTCTACGTCTCGTGGGAAGTCCTGTGTGGCGCTCGATGTCCTCCCCAGCTCTAGGTAGCGCGATAATCAATTGTTCGGCAACAGTCTGTAAGTACTGCGCGAGTGAAAAGGACCTCGACTCTATCGCCCCCCCGAATCAGGACACGTCCGGGTAACACGTAAATCAATTCTTGGAGTAGAAAGATTTGTCGGGGGTCTATTTGACTTCCATGACGACTTTAGATGTCGCACTAACCATCGCCGGGAGCGCAGTACCACTCGGTTGATACCGGCCGATCCCTGAGAAGAAAACGAGATGATCAGCATTTACAACAGCGACCAAGCGTCCAACAGGAAGCCAAGTGGATGATACGGTTGCTTATGATTAATTGGAATCAAAGTGGCCTTGGCATGTCCATTCAACATAGCAATGTATAACATAATCATCAGTTAGATCTTATGGCTGATTTCCGTGACGTAATGTTGAATAGGCCATCCCTGAGTGCCGCCATTCGCCAAACTCGGCGTCGTGGTGACCATTGCCGCCTATGGCACGTACGCGCAACAGGTGCTTTGGCCCCCCCAGTGAGTTTTCGTCAGGCTCTAGATAATGAGCAGTTTTTTTACATCGAGATTAATCCTCGCCCAAATGTGGCGTAGCATTCAGAGCGTTATACCCTGGACTAAAGGTATGTACTCCACTCAGTATCCTACGGTTCGACACTATGTGGGCGATGAGATACCGGTCTTCCATCGGTATACATTTACGAGCACCGACACTCAACTGGCCCCCAGTGCATAAAACAACTATCGGCCGAACTAAAAGCGACAGGTGCGGCGTGGTAGCAAATGGCGTGCGTGCCGTTCGCAAGGGCATCAGGCCATCGGACGGGCCATGTCGACGTGACTCGTAAAACGCGGTGCCTGCTAAAGATATTAATATACGAGTCGCTGTATCGCAGGTTAGATGGACCGAGGTATGTGGTTGCGCATGGGAGATACCTTATGCGATGTATATGGCGAAGCCTGCGCCATCAAGGCAGCTCACATGTGTGTCGTGAACCAAGGAACGTCTCTAAGTTTGGGTATCGAGCTGGAAAATTTTGGTAGCTTCCCGTACCTCCGGCCCTATTAAACTGCTGGGTTGCTTACTCGCTGTATATGTTTACAAAAGGGGTAAAGCGGAGCAAGCCGCCGTTAGCGTAGGTAAGCTTATGGACATGTGAGTCAGAAAACACTGCATCTCGAATCGACGCTAGGATCATTCCTAACCGATATGAAACAGCAGTCCTTTGGTCAGCCCATGACAGGTCACATTTCAGTAGGATTTATGTGCATACTGAGGAGCCCAATAGCAACACGCGATAGCGTTTTACAAGAAACATGTAAACCTATGGGATCGTCTGCCGTTTATAAACTAGGGTGTTACGGGTGCAGTTCTTCCCCCAGATCGTCTTTGTCGTAGTAATGAAAGTGCTTCCGCCACCTCGTATCTCGGGTGAGCCGACATAAAAAACATATTATTAGTGGATATCCATTAAGCAGGAGGGCAACTGCGCCGGAGGCCTGCCCATATGCTCCTCGCTGAGTTTTGCGTGGGGCTCAAAATATTGATTCAGATACGAACAAGTCGCCGGACGTGGTTCGGTCCATTGAGGGCTGCCCTAGTGATCTGACGTAGGGATGCCTGTCGTCACATTCATCTCCGTCATAGGTAACTAATGAGCGTGCATGACGGTCTTGGACAGTGTCTTCTCCGGACGGGTATTAACCGGACCTGAAAGTTCTGTGAAATATCAATCCCGACCCAGGGGCTATCTGGTACGTCAAGCGAGGAATTGCTTACGCGGCGACCGAGGATATTAGAATAGCTAATTAGAAAGAAAAAGGCCCCGCAGGCAAGATTTACAACACTGGCTCACGCTTATCTCAGACATTACAGGGAGGCATGCCTCCGCCCTTAGTACTTGTCAACGAAACCTCGAGCTATAACATTGATTAGCCAGTGCCCCCACGTGACCCTTTTTAAGTTTCCCTTATCGGGGCTCCCTGATCGCGAATCTGAGGGCACGGGCGTCTTTCCGTATCCCTATAGCGGTGTGATCTGCTCAATCAGTGTACCTCAGCCTGGCAATGATAACCTGCTGCTAGACTCATAAGGACCCAATGAAAAGTGTCTGCGCTGTAGTTCATGTGCTTTCGCGACCGCCGTCAGATTGGTCGTAGGCGCCGGGAAGAACTCGTATCATATGATGAGCGACGATTAAAACGCTGAAATTCCGAATGACCCTTAAGACGCGGATCAACTGACAACTCCTCAAGGTTAGCCAATGTAGTTATTACGCCCGGAGAGGTTAACAATATGTGAGAAGTTCTATTTCACCATTCAATCTTGATTAGCGCAGTCGGGAAACCGAGTAAACCGGGACCTTATTTGAGCTACGGGAGCACGCGTTCAACGGGGCAGAGTGGAGTTGTCGTCGTCTCGGCGCTTAAACAGGTAACCCAGGCAAAGTCATTAGTAGCAGAATCATTGCAATCCAAAATGAAGAATTGTACCCTTAACTGATTAATGCGTATTTACGTCAACTTTGGGCGCATAACCAGCATGGCCAGAAGGATGCCCTTGCCGTCATACTTTCCAACTAATGTATCTTCACCTATTAGGTGTACAACGGCCTCCATTCTGGTTCTGCGTCGTTCGCCGTATATCGTGAATACAGTAGGGAGCTTACTTACTTTTCTGGCGAAATAATAGGCGCATGCCCGGAACTAGAAACGTCTCAGAGACCACTACTGGGCCTGGACTATATAGATAATTACCAACCTTTATCTGAGAAGAGTACCCAGCGGGGATCAGTGTACCCCTCATCAGTGCATAGTAACATCTTCGCTTACTCATTCTAAAGGTACGAATTTGAACTTACCTGCACGCAACACCTTAGCAAACTAATTTTTCTCCTCTTATGTCTCAGTCATTAAAGTCGGCGCACTCAAGATGCTGGACGTCCTTCGTCGCAAACCAGAGTAAATACAAGCAAAATTCGAGAAGTTACCTCCGCTCTTTAGCTGCTACGCGCGATCGTGCCGTCCTTCTGGCATGGCATTGAGGTCCTTCACGCTTAAGACAACGGTGGGCCACCCCGGAGGTCGTTCAGCGGAGTGATTTTTGATGATATGACGAAATGTCGAGTAGCTTAACTGACGACGTCTAATTTGCCTGCAGCGACTGAAGGGCTAGCTACGTCTTTGTAGCCACTAAATAGATAGAGGTGGTTTGATAAAATCCCTCGACCATATCCTACTTCCTTGTGTCTGTCGGCTAATAAAGACCATTTGCCGTCAATACCGCCGAGTGTCTTGGCCCCCGCTCATTAAACTATCGTTACACGGAGTATATCCCCGCGCGGGTCTAGCGAATGGCTGGGACGCTTGTCCCCGCCTAACCGTACTGCAGATACGAACGGGACGGTCGTGACCTCTCTACGACCTTACATACCGGTCCAGAAGCACTTACGGGGATACGCAGCCTCTCCTCTCAGCCAGGCGCTATGACTCAAAGACTGTAATGCCTGCCCCACTCTTCCGATTAATGTACGCAACGATACAATTTCATCAACATTGACTCGGTTCCGAACCGATTTAGGCGAGCGCAACGAAACCAAGATCCGAGTGGCCTGCTGACCGCTTACTCAATGCATGTCCTCAGTTCCATCACATGCTAGACACGGCCATGTCCATAGCATCTCAATGGGCCATCCGGTCGGGTTGTACTGGCCGGTGTGGGAAATCAACCTACATGTCCCCTTATGTGTTGATGTGCTCAATATAGCCATCGCCACTTATGTACTCCCGTTCAGCCACCGACGCCCGCAAGCAAAGACTTGCTGCTCTATAGCACGCCCTGCCGTCATCCCTGGACTACGCTATGGGAAGCCACATGCCATTTAGAGAGACACTTTACGTTGGTAGGAACGGGCGCTTTAATATCGGCGCTGACAATTTGTATGCAACAAGAATACGGCTAATCGACTTTATGAGCTAGAGCTGCGAGTATACTTAGTGTGAGAGTAATATGTGTGAACTCCCTATCCACCTAATAGTGGTAATTATGGACCGAGCCTCCTACCGACCTAACGTGAATCGCATAGGATCAAAAGACAGTTCACTCCACCGGTAGCTTGGTCGTTGCATATGCATCATTGCCGCGTCAAGCAATCCTAAAACATTTTCAAGGCGCGTTAACGGACCCTCTCCTAACTCAGTTGCAATGGTGGCAGTCCAGACAGACCGAGAAGTGATACTAAGGGCCATTAAACAAAAGTCTTAACAAATGACGTAAATAACAATCTGAGGTGAAATCCTATGAAGAGACATACGGAAGGTTCGACAGTTATGACGATTCCTGTTTCGTCACTTACAGTCCGGCTGTGACTGCTATGACAGTGCAGTTATATAACGCTGACAGTTAGGGTTCAGCGTCCGACAAGCAAACAAGCCAGCATCGGATTTTTTTGCCACTCTAAATTTGCTCTCTCCAGAATCGCTCGGGAGCATCCAACACTCAAGCTCAGATCTGTTTTACGTCGTTCACAGTCTTGCGCACTCCTTGATACTGCTAAATTAGCTCGTGAAAGATATCTTCACCGTTGATCCTCCTAAGGCACGATCGATTCACTTGAAGATGTAGCTGACTACCCCACGACGAGGGCCCGCCCCTGACCTTCCTTGCTATGAGAATTGGCTCAGATCAATTTGCAATTTAATTAGTGGAGTGAGTATTCTCCATCCGCGAACCTTCGGGATCACCTACAACGTCCGTCTCCAACTCCTGCGCCGCCCTGCTGTGCCTTTCGAGATGTCACTGTCACTTCCGTCACATGGCGTCGCGGATGACACCGCTGTCTTAATAAATGCTTCGAGTGGCCTTATCGTACGTCGTAAGTTACGCACAATTAGACTAGGATGGCTACAAAGTCCCAGGCCCCGGAGGCCTTAGGCGCGACCAAGACTCGCGCTTAAAGACTTGTGGTTGCTCGTAAGTGCTTCCACCTGGTCAAATGGTCCTGCAGCGATGTTTACTCACTAGCGCAGTAGCTGGACCATATATTTATAGGAGTTTCATAGACCCGCATGTGCGACCATAACGTCTTGCCAAGTATGAGTGGACGGCTAGTTGCCAAGAGCGCGGGGGAGCCTAGTTCGCGCATCTCGTTGTTAATGAGCACGACAGCCACGAAGTGACGAGTAGAGCCTCGTCGTTTGTGCGTAGAGGCTAACATGCCGCCTGTTCACTACACAACCGCGGCGAAGCAGCCGCACAGCCGCAAGTCCTCAAGCTCCAAAGTACTCGCCTTCGTTCTGGTGGTTAACAGGAGTTAGATCAGCCCGCATAACCGACCATTTAGCCTTGTTAACAGGTCCAATCGAGGAGATAGCGGTTGCCCGCTATTCTGGCTACCCGGCCCATATATCGCAGCTGAATCTTACGCTAGCACCAGTCCACTTACATTCAGACTTTGACTCGTATATACGTCTTCCAGAAGAGCTCGACGGCACCGGCGAGAAGGGCCTACGATGGTGGAAACTAGCCAATTGATAAAAATCTCGTTCTTCTCGTTCGCAAACTCATTTAGCCTTTCCTTGGGGAGACTAGTAGCGTCCTAGGGTACTAATCCCTACGTGAACAAGTCGGTCGGCACGATCCCCATGCGCCCGCTGAGTGTGACTGACATGTCCCAGTTTACGTGAACAGAGCAGACTTACGAGAATCTTCTCAAGTGCTCAACCGCATCGCTGGTATAGGGTTCTTACGGGCGGGGTCGACGTTGCTATCCGAGTCGATTGTCATCTACCAGGATTTAGTGCAAGACAATCTCCCCACTGCTTAACGGTCGTGTGAATCCTCGTGGCGTTTCTTGAGAAAGAGTCAATGAATTTGCGATCATGGGATCGTGATATCTACATTCCGATTAATCGACTTATCATATCACCTACTCCTACCTACTACCCGTGCTAGCATCGAATCAAGTAAAAGTATGGGGGAGCGACATAGCAAGCAGGGCTGTCGGAGAGATTGCCCAGCTGAACGTCGTATCCTCAATACCATACTGTGGCTATCTAACATAATAGTGACACCTATGGCGTCCGTGTTAATTCCGTCCTTCCAAAGGCGCAGAGATACGTGGCGGTCCGCGTGGAGGCTTGCCTCAAACATTGGTGAGCCACGTAACGCGGGTTCCCCTTCAGCGCTAAGATTTTATATTTTCCCGCAGTGCTGGGGGCATTATCCACTCGACACTTTGAGGAGTAGGCGTACGTCGCCTTAGGTCCGCGGATGGCAAGTCTTATCTTGATGAGGGGCCTACAGAGACTCCCAATGCCTAGACCGGTTGCACTAAGATTGCTGCGTTGTACTCTCGGAATAAAATGATTTGTGAGTTTCGTCAGTCGCGGGACCAAGACATTTGAATAAGTCGCGTCGTCCTAAAGTGTACGTAGTACTCGATATTAAGACATTACCCATATGTCCGAAGGGCGGGTGACACGAATTCCACTGACTTTCAGTTGTGCTCCTCATATTCTCTGTTTAACTAGTTACTAGAGGTTAATTGCATCTGTTGCTCACTTACACATGCTATGACCATCTTTAAGTATAACGGGAATTCAATGAGGCGCTCGGACAGCTCCGCCGACACGTTTACCAACAGCAAAGTATTTGACCAGTCGACCAATACGATATATAGGGTATCCGGGTGGACCGGTACGGCTTACAACCAGCTTTCCGATTGCTATGATGTAGTAGTAGCCTTTTTGGGGTCTTGTTTAAGACGGACAAGAACGGCACGACGGAGAACTGTATTTGAGCTTGTAACAGACGCAAGCGGTACAGTAAAAGAAACAACTAAAGTTGGACGGTTTCTGAAACCTCTTCGTATACACGATCTGCACCTCGCGGCAGCTGATTAAAGCAAACCTGTCATCGGTCCACCGTCGAACAACTTGCGATCCACGCAGCGACCCTACCACATGGCGTTCGATGTTGAGGGCTTGGACTGACCCAGACTCGAATTCCGAATATCCGGATAAATGCAGGTTCAATGGCGTTTAACTCATCGTTGTAGTGAATCTGAACGGGGTCGCGAGCGCGTAACAATCTGGTCAGCGCCAGATATGAGAAGTGACAGTGTAAGCCCCGTCTGCAAGTGCCCCGTATGCCCTTTTTGTTACTTTTGTACGCTAATTGAACCCTGTAGACGTGTCAACCCGTAATACGTACAGCGCCTGGGGCCAACCTTAGATGACGTAGCCTTGACCTTTCCATGTTATCACGTTGCCCCAATCTCTCAGCCGGCGATCACCATTATTATGCCCGAGCCACACTACTTTTCCCTGGCTTGACACGCTGGGGGAATACGAGTCTGCGGCTCAGGCAGGCCGGAGAGTATGCACCCGCTGTATTCGATCATAGTCTAGAAGTGCGAGGCTCCTCACCAGAGCGAACAAATAGGCACGGTTCGTGGCCGTGTATTAATGTACAGCCACCTAGTCCTCTGATGCTATTTACACCTGGTCACATCCCCCAGAAAGATCTTGATATTGGTAGCTACCTTGTGTAAACATGGGTCAGATTGTATTCTATCGACCCCACAAATATTCAGTCGCTTCCTATAAACAGTGCTGTGTCCGTACAACTACTTGAGGTGTGTGGTCAATCGAATCCACGGGTGGTTTATAATTTCCTATTTTGAAAGAATATGTAATGTGATCTTACCCTTATTATGGCGCATTGACAACAACCGTCCGCTAGGGTTTATAATCTTCCCTAGATTAGTAAGTTGTACCGGTTCTCTAAAACCGCCCAACCAGAGGCTCTATACCATGATTGAACCCGGGGATGCTACAGAGTCAAGCAATTCTGAGGTAACGCATACCGGCTCCGCTTGCCAGGCCTCGTGTTCCAATTCGGTGTTCATACCTACACCGGGTCGATGATCCGTTTGAGTTTTGGCTCATGATTCCACTTAAAGGGTCATTCAAACTCGACGGGGCCGTAGACGAAACGGAAGGTGTATACGCACTTGCGACCGATGTGGTCCTAAGCGAGCTCACGTAAGATCAGACCTTACAAAGCTGTCTGGATTGGAATTGAACTTAATACGCTCCCTTGGCAACTTTGCTTGGCTCACGTGATCTCTGGCTTTAAAGACTCTCGGAGGGCACAAGCCAGCTCTTTAAATCAATGTCCAAGGCAACGCTCTCGTGGTGTAGGTTATCTCAGTATCTGCGACCTCTGGCTTGCACGGTATTTCCTGGCTTGGCTAATCCGCAGATGCCTTCATGTCCACAGGATTGGTCCGATCGCCAATATATATCCATTCCTCTTTCCCGTCTTTCAGCAACTGCAGAGACGACCCCTCATCGAGTAAGGGCGATAGTTCAGTTGCACTGCAGTCATCACGTGGGGGATAGGGCCCGAGGCTAGGTTGTTCCAGTCATGCCCAGGGGATCACTACGTTACTGCATGGCCGAGATGCAGCGGAACTTTATGGTTTAGGTTCTAAGGAGCATGAGCGTCGGTGCATCCACCGAAATATTCACACGGCACGCCGGTTACCGAATGACCACACGGCTACACAAGAGCGGTGGTGGGTATATCACGCAGCCTCGCCACACTTTTTCGAACATTGAGGCACCGGGGCGGGCCTCCCCTCTTTACAAGATGTTTGCCACTGGAATGCTTGTCCTATTGTCGCCTCCGTGCTAATAGTCCACGCGGGCGGCTATCGGTTCCATGCTCAACAAGCTAAAACATTTAGCGTGAAGCGCCTACCCTTACTTGACTTGGATGTGAAAACGCGTAAATTCCGCATACCATGTGTAGAACGCTACTCTGATGCGGCAGCCATCCGCGCAATCTATCTAGTAACGCCGTTTTCGCGTATTAGAACCGGAAAAAAAGTCAGTGAGTACCCTTCGAAGGGGTCTGTCAGTCGTCATACCTCAACGACAAAGTTTGGGGGTGGGAAAGAGAGGGTATAACGCAAGGACGGGCGAGGGGGCTTTTTGGATAATAGTTTCCTCGGTACGAACGTGTTACCTGGACTGCGCCAAACCGGTCCTGGCACCAGCCTTAAGCTGGCCAGCTACCCTGCCGCACCCGGATACCCAAAGTTCGACGTTGGGCAATGCGTAGTGAGTGTTGCTCGCCTAGATCTCGACCATTCAGTTGATCCGGAATGTGTTCCCTAGAATATGATATATCCCACCGTCGAGGTCAGTCCTCTAAATCTCAGCAATAGGGGCGTCGGTACACGGGGTGACTGGCGGTGACGACTCGCAATCCTGCGTATAAGTTCCCGTTATCTAAGGCCCGGAAAGGTGTGAGTTAGTTCTTAAGCACTATTCGGATATGAAGACTCCCGCGCGACCGCCATATCGTCCGGCTATAGATAGGTACCCCGGCCGACTACGGTGTGTAACGGAATCAATATTTTCAACACCAACCGTTCCCGTTCGAGCGATAAAGTAGATGCCGATTAAAGCCCGTAAAGATCGTTCCTAATGTAGTGGTTTTCCTCCACAAGAGTCTCTTGGTATGCAGCATGTGCTTTAAGGGAGCAAGTCCAGGACCTACGAGGCTCGACAAGGTCTACTACTCCTGACACGTACGCATGAACGGGCCGATTCGTAGAGCGGAGGCGCCAGTGCTTCGGACTTCTGGCAGACCTCCTTTATGAGTTGCCAAACTGGAGCATAAGTGATACCGTTACAGAACGAGTACATCTTATATTGCTCTTGGAGGGTGCACGATAGACAATATTATATTTTCCGGGAGAACCTCCTATTCTCTTCGATGAAGTTAGCGCACGCCAGTCCTGTCTCATGCTCTTCCGGCCCGAGTCGGCCGTTGGAGTACGACCAGCCACATGATGCCTCTAAGGAATTTCGATCATCAATATGGGCCGGGAAACTAACTTTCCATGTGGTCCCCACAGTTGGAGTTTTCTTTTACAATGCCTCGCGGTACTTCCTCTTAACTTTATGTACTGGAGATGTGCTTAGACTGAGCCGCAAAAAGAAATAGAGCTTTGAACCGCCAAACTCAGCCATACTCTTCCAATTGCGACGCCTAAGGACGGGTCGCTCTTACGCACAGTCTTACCTGCAGGTTTGTGAATTTAAGCAATTATGAGTTGCGATACTCGGGATCCTCATTCACGAAGTCACTGGCCCACAGGATACTAGTTTATGAAAGTGTAGCTCTTGCGGTCCCCCTAGGTGAGCTGATAGAGTTATGAGTTTCAATTCCGAGGACGATTCATGTCGTTCCTTTGAGGCCTCCAGCCGTGGGTGGTTAGCGAATCCCCGTTTATCCGGTATCTCGGCAAATGCTTTACGTTAAGCATCCTGGGATAATAATCGTGCGTCTTTAACCAGGAAGGGCCGCACGATTAGCCGCTACTTTGGGGACCAAGCCGGAAAGGAACACGTGAACCCCAGCTTGCAGGCGAAACGGCGGATTTACTGTATATACGAATCGACTAAGTCTAATGATATTGACGGAACCAACTCCCAACTTTACCTACCCGGTGTCACTTCCATCTGGTGATGAAGACTCTCCTGTTCTGATTCGGCTGCAAGTGTCACGTGGACCTGCACTCCCTGGTTTCACATCTGAGAGCAACGTGGGTTAGAAGATCTCCATACACCAGACGACCTGCTCCTTTGACGCAACCACGTCCGTCGCGATTTGTGTATTTATCTAGGCCGTATGTTGCTTGTGTTCAATTTGAGCCAGATCGGCATGTGGCTGCGCTGTAGTGACTTTGGTGGTGGATCACCATACGCTGCGAAATTCTCTTTTATTCATAAGGATGCGATGAGCCTACCCTCGTCCCATTCGGTCTCCTGTCTTCCACTTATACCTGTCGCCGGATTGCGGTATGATGGTGTTGCCCCTTGTGTTAACGGGAGGCGGAGCTTCGGCCTCGTTTGGTTTTGGCGACAGTAGTCCAATACACTGAATGGATCATGTAAGGTCCCAGTCCGGGTGAGTAAGACCTCCCGCGGGATTCCCGGATGCCAGTGTTTGAGTGGAAGCCTGGACGCCAGGTGCCTGTGCATCCTTCGAATAGTCGCGGGCCTTTGGCAGCCCGTGATGTCAGAGGCCAACCTTCAGAAGCTAACATCAGACTAATAGATGTAATCTGCTCAGATAAGCAGCCGTCCAAACTGCCGGTGCTCGCACGTTCTCGTGCATTCCTATTTAGGCTTTAATGATGGACTTTCCGAGGTGCTACAATGGTCTTGGGGAGAGTTGGTCTGCTTACAAAACTATTCCTAAATGAAATAGTGATATCTGTAGCTTGACGCATGGAGTGTAAGTGTCAACTGTGCCGTTTTATGGTTGCCGCGTCCTGTGCGAGTAATAGCAAGGCGCTCCGGTTCAACTCGGCAACGCATCCGATTAAAATCACGATGTGTCGCTACGATCATGAGAAGACGTTTCAAGAAGACGTCACGTAACTCGATTCTAGGCAGCCTTGGCTCGAAGTATTTTGCAACGTTTAGGGTCAAACGCCCTGCAGTCCTTTATCCTGTTGTCCCCCCGGCCCCTGCAGGAGTGTGCCCCCATTTTAATAACGAAAGTGTGTCCTACCTCTTAGACCCATATACCTAACGGTAGCACTAACATCAGAAGTCAGTTGTAAATTGAGCTCTCAGAAGTCCTATCCACGCACTTAACTCGCCCCAAATGGTTAGAATGTGGGTTGGGTTAGCCCATTCTTACGGATCTATCGTTACGAGTCGCTTACTTCAATCATGTCCCGTGCGTAGGTCCTCCTACCAACTTGAGCTCGACGCGTACCCTCGAGTGTACCACGCTTTACAAGCTGCACCCGACCGGAGCCGGACTGCCTCGCTAGTTACCATCAAATGAAATGATTTGCGGTCAATTACGTCTCAGAGAGGATGACCCTACATGGTATTAGTGATTGACTTGATAGTAATTTCCGACCCCACCTTTGAAGCAGCCCACCGTTCACTGCGGGTGAGCAATGCAACGTCGCCAAAGTTGTAGCAGGCCGGATGCAGACACAACACGCCTCGTTGAGTGACGAAGTCGGGTTTGACTTGAAAGATAGTTAAACGAACTTCATCAACACTAAGGCTTAAAGTGAGCCAGGGTTCTGAGATATCGCCTCGATTCTCTCCCAGCGTAACGTGGTCCTCTTGAATTATCCGATGGAGAAGCACTGTAGTCCATTTTGAGCCTCCTTGCGAGCTGGTGAACGCCTGTCGTGTATCGCGAAGAACACCAGTCGGAACCGGCACATCAATAGAGTATCCCGATCATCCCTCGCAGTCGGATGACCCACATGCATGTTATAATCTTCCCCCCCCCCGTCACCCAATAATTCGCCATGCCATTAGTCAAGATGGGTCCTTGAGTTATCTTCTTATAACTTTCAGGTCAAGACCTAGCTTTACGGTCTCCCATTACCCACCACAGGGAAATCTAACGATTTTCCAGAGGCCAACCCCAATCGCTCTATTACTTGGAAGAAACATCGTAAGCAGTCTAGGTTGTTCATATTGCGGCCCTTAAACCTGCACTTTGCGACGTAATGGCGGAACTCTTTTTTTATCTATATTGTCCCAGCTACGCCTGCCCGGATTTGCAGCTCTACAAACGACATGTGACCCCGACGTCAATAATTCACGGGAGGGCTTTAACAAAGAAGTCCGCTCTCATTTCGTGGCCAAAGTTAGCTACAAAATCTTTCGTGCACAGGCTGACCAGTATATATAACCCGGTCTTTGAATATATCATACTAAAATGATCAAGGCGGAGCGTCCCTAGACAACTCCCGCCCAGTTAACTGCTGTCACATGAAGGAGTATGTTCCCTGCTACGGATTGTCTAGTCCGACAGGGACTTTACGGTCGTTCTTGTGGCACGCGTGTCCCACGCCTGAGGTCGTTAGCAGTTTGAGTACGTGCCGTTCGGATCCAGTTTGGGAGAAAGCACGATCACAGCGTCACAACTGGTGAGATACGGCTAGTAGACAAGCCCTTGACGTTTGGGGTGGTAGCGTCGGTATTATGCTCCTTACAGTGGTGTCCTGGCACAGTCGAGAAGGTTGGCCTCCGAAAGTTTTACTTAGCCCGCGAGCTGCCGAATTGTGTTAACGTACAAAACTCGCGTGACCTCCGGTTATGTGACCAGACCATATAATCCTGAGGAGACGCGACCACTAAACCTCAAAGGTTGCCTGTCTACTCCCGGGCAACTCAATCATGGGCCGAGTGGGAATGTATGTCTGTATACTGTCCAAACACGCGCGCTTGGATGATGAGTGCTCCGGGCGCGCATCCGGAGCTTAGAAGCTTGCCGCCTGTGTTATCTTAGACTTAAGATTTCCGTGCTATGAAGAGAATGCGTTTAAGGTTGATTAGAACTGATAATGGTGATCGGGCGTTCGCGGCAGTAGGTAGCAAATTACGGGTACCGAAACTTTTTTGTCCCTTCTAATCTGCTACAAGTCCGAGCCATTGCGATCGTCATTCTTGTCTGTATTACGCACTGCCGCCGCGCGATTTGCCGGTTGCATCTCCAATACCGTCGTCTTATATCAGGAATTCAGGTAGGCATCTCCCCTGGGTGCAGCCGTAATTATAGGTCTTGAACTAGCAGGCATCTCCTAGGTAACGCTAGCGTCCACTTTCTAACCACTCAGCTCCGTTAAGGTGTGTTGACTTCCCCGACACTAGACCGGGAAGCGCCTTTTGCGTACCCCGTTGATTACTTTTACCTACATCGGAACAAAGGGTACCGATCCTCTGTCAAACCATTGCTCGTAGCACTCACTGCGACTGGGCGCGCTATATTATCCCGTAAAAGATGTTATTGAACCGTCACGAACCATTAGAGAAGACTATCCGACGGGTGCACGTTAGGTCGGGATGTGCTCTTTTTTGAACTGTTAATATGATCAAATGTTCCATGTTATCTTCGTAGAGTGGTATTGGTCCTCTCCGTTAGGTGGGTATCTCGAACAGCAGACCTATTGTAGCTCTCAGAACCACACGGCGAATGGCGGGGCATATAATAACAGTCTCCGCCTGCCTCTGGGCCTTGAACTTCAGTTCTATCAATCGAAGCACCGTGCGGTGTACCCACATTTTCCATGCACACTCCCCGCAATCTTTGCCACAATTATTACCTGGAACTTGTCAGTTCTTCTCCACTTGGTCTATAGATTCAAGGTCTCATGGGTCAGCTTCAAAGCGAAACGGTCTGCCTCCAACGACTTACGCGGGCGCTGAGGGGAGGTATTTTTGCACCGTACCTGAGGGGGACGGGTAGTAATATCCACTCCAGCAGATTTCCGTCGGAGGCACTTTCTTGTAAAATGAGGTTCTCGCAAACCCTGGACACGGCGTGTTACGGCTGCGGACCGACGGACACAATGACTGCCGCTCCAAGTTCCGCGCCGAGATTGAGTGATATCTATAAATGTGAATGCTGCCGCCGCATACAGCTAAGTAAGGAGACAGATTTGTAAGTGCAATGGAACGCTGGCCAAAGCAGGTGAATTCTCCAGGTTGACAGGCGAGGAGGCCCGTGACTCTGGCTACGTGTTCCGGGGGGGACTAGGGAACTCATGAACAATAAAGGCTATATCCTCTGACACGTTTCCACGTATTGTCTCCCTAACATCTGACCACATAGCCTGACTATGGAGCGAGCCTTTGCACCACCTGTACTCACCAGGTACCCCTTATGGTCGAATTCCACAAAGGTGGCTCTACACTCCACTATGGCTGCACTACCGACAGAATTCCTGTTCCTATACGCAGTTGAGTCGCACTTGGATCATCGGGACCCCACAATAAGGTGGTACGTGTGGTTTCTGTTATACCCCGCGTTACATAATAACCGTTCGAACGCGAATATCCGGGTAGTCTTGGACTGACAATACAAGGAGATGCTCGCGATCAGTTGATCCACGTCTCCGGGCAAACTGAGTAGCCCCATTAGTGGCATGTCGTTAGACTTCCTCGGGCCCACGACACCCGCGCAAATGACAGCAACCAGGGGGTCCATTGGCGAGCTGAGAGCATTGTGGGGCTGGCTGTAATGACCGGACGAGCCGCCCACATTCTAACACTGATATGCTTGTCGTCAAATATAGGACTTCGTCGGGACAGATTACGACCATACTTTACCAGACGCTGCTTGTCAATTCCGTTTCAGGTTTCTGCATTTCACTGAATAATCGCAAGCTCACAGAATCACGTTGTTGACTACACTAGTCCTTCTGTGACCAGACAACTAAGAAAGCAAACAGATCACTAGTAAACCGTATGCCTCTTTACTCCGCGTAATTTGCCGAATCGCAGATTTCCCCACGGGTGACCAATATTGCATGCCTATTAGCCCCGTAGTTTACCGCGTTCGATAGAATATGCTTGTTACCGCAACTAAATGGTCCGGTGCTCCCACTTCCAATGGCTCGGTAGAAGGGTACATGGAGCAAGTATATACAGCGCACTAAAGCCGTTCGCGTGTCTTAGCTATACGTTTTCTCTACCGTACCGGGTGTAGGTCGCGAAAATGGTGTATTCCAAAATCTTGACGTATTTTCCCTTTTATCCTAGATATCCTTCCATTCCAGCTCTCTTAATCCTTCCTGAGTGCGTCGGTAGAAACTAAAACCGAGAAGTTTCCTAAGATAAGCTACCGAGTAACCTGGTAGGTGCGGACACGGGGGTTACATTCCCAAAAACGGAAATAGACCTGGACCCGATTTATTGTGCTCCGCGTTTGAACCTTTTCTTGGTCTTCCACGCCGATTATAAAATAACATCGCTTGACACCTAACTTTCCTTAGACCAAACCCTATATACACGCGAATCCTTGTGAAGGGGTGGCTTGATGCATATAGCTGAGTTCATTTGGTTTGGAAGACATCCCAAGGGTTCATAGGAAGTCCACTTAGCACTATGTGTAAACGGCGCCCTCCGATTTTTGACGCAACTAAAACTGTCGAAGAAGCAAGCTAGATGTAGTCCAGTCATAGAGCCGTCATATGGATTCGCTCGGGTAAGGGAAGTTGTACTGTCTGTTTCATGTCCAGTTATTGAAACTCAGCGCTCGTCCTTCAGTGATAAGAGTTTACTACAGACTTTGCTTCGTATTTCCTGTTAGTGGTTCGTCGTAGGGCGCTAGCATGATATGCTTTGAGTCGAACTGAGTCGCAGATCAAGTTGCTGAGATGGATAGGATGATGCGCAGTCTCTTAACAGTAACCTAACACTTTTATACGCGTAATATGTGAATCTCTCATTGCCACCTCAGGGGGGATTTTCATGCTCGGTTCCCTGTGAAGCTTCCTCATTCAACAGTGTTGTATCTCGGTCAGTACTATATCGGGTCTCGACAACTATCGTCGGGTCACCTTAACAGGGTCGTTAGAGAATCTACAAACTATCCTCATATCTTCCTGAGTTCGAGGATTGCACTATATGCAACTGACAGTTATAAAACCATGTGTAACGGGAGGTTTTACGAGACCGTTGACTTGGTATGAGCTATTGAGAGAGCTAAAACCAAGCAGCAGTTCGTCATCCATAACCTGTTTAGGAGGTGACAAATACCTTATCACACTCTGTCGAGACACCTAGCCTTCCATTATGACTCGCCTATGCCCCTGGGATGAACGTGGTCGCGCTTTTTGTAATTCCTGTATGTCACAGGAAGATCGGAGTCCGGTCCGAGAGTTATTACCATAAGCACGCATCAGAAAGAGTAAACCGTCTCACCTTTCTGGCAGACATCCTACCGTACATTACGGGAACCAGAATCGATGTCTTTCTTAATGTCATTACCCAGAGTACCGTAGTAGTTCAGTCGTCGTTCTATGTCGGAAACGAGGTTAAGGAAGGTACTTTGGTTACAACCCCCGGGACGCGGAAAAGGTCGGCGACAGTGATATGTATTGCATGCAAAACTATTTTTATTTTCGCTCAACTGCTTCAGTTCAATTGGTCACAAAAGTGACGAGCCGCGGGGTACTGAACGCCCCATTTATGGCTTAGATGAAACAGGCTGTTGCTCTTATAGTACAGTTATTAACTGGCGCTATAACCTTACGCCGAAAATTGGGCCGGTCTGAAGTGAATGCAGTACTTCTGTCATTCGCCCTAGTTGCTACACCACTCAGGTCTCATGTCGCTCCACAAATAATCTGACTTGTAGCGTCCTATCGATCTAATACATGAAGAATGAACCGGCGTGTGACGGATTGAATCAATTCTTCAACATAACCCTCTGTCATGGTTGGGACATGATAGGATGCTCGGCCTGCAGAGCTGTTTGTAACTTACGTCGCCATGCCCCTACCCCCGTCCATCCGACCCTAAACCCCTTGACAACCGCGATGTGGGTCGGGGCTCATCCCCCTCAAAACAAGTCTATCCCCGCGTGATATGTCTCTAGTCCAAATAGGCCGTATGTAACTATTCTATACTGGCGTTTCGGTGAATTATCACATTGCGAGATCCTATGGCAGGAGGATAACCGTTTTCCTACTTCAGGACGTGCCCATGGATTGTAGACCACCATTCCCCAGTGTCAACCGTGCTGTTTTGAGCCAATTTCAGTGACACACAAGACCGTATATGGAGTGCAGCCTGACCTACTTTCTGCGACGTGGACGCATGTGTATGTACGTGGCCAATAGGGGAGCCTCATTGGTACGTTAAGGCTCCACCTGACGCGTGGTTGCGTAAAGTGGTTACCGCTTACCTGCTGTCCCTTCTAATTCCAGCGATCACTCATCAGAGTTCGGAAAGTCCTTGAGGAAGAATAATCCGGTTGACCAGTAATCGACTCAGGTAGATAGCAACAGCGAAGGGTCGCGGAACTATATTTGCAGGTATTCTCTGCCCTCACACACGCGAGTTTCTACACGTTGCCCGCGGAAATCCGCTAATGGCATATTCTTTGCTCTAGGTCTCCTAGTACCTTCCATGATGATCCAGATAATGGTACAAGCCTAACTCTTTGGAGTTAGTCCAAGGAGCATGTAACGGATCCTTACTAGATATGCCCCGGTAATGACACATCCACCCCTAATCCTAAAGGTGTACGACATGTAAGGTGGAGGAAGTCCGCTCTCAGCTGCGTAGGTAATCTTTGACCTTTAACAACAGCACATACTTCTAGAGCCCGGCGAGTAACCCAGGATGAGAGGTGACGTTCACGCTCTTTCAGTCGGATCTACTGCCCCTTCGCTGCGTCCACGAGTGGAATGGTCTTAGCGGCTGGTTAGTTACATCCTGTCGCGGGACTCGCGTCACGGATCGCGCACTTACAGCAATCCGACAGGGTCGCATTAGTAATGTTTTTAATGTTCCGCTTGAATACGTGGGTGCCGTCCATCCTTTCTCTATGTTCTTCTATTAGGACGACCCTAAGCTTCCGATAGCCGGTACACCTACTTAACACCCGGTGCCGTTTACCATAACGATGTGCGTTGTCCCAGACAGCAGGGTAATCATATGTCGTGGGATTGCGTTATAGAATAGGGTCGGATGCATGACATTCAAGCTATTACAGCTGAGTACGCTAGTTAAGAGCTGTCCTTACGCAGTGGCCTGTAGACCTTGTTCGAGAGGTCGACCCTGAGGAGGGCTAGTTTCAGTAACTGGAAGCGGCACTTGGCGGCAGCGACCGCCTGGTAAGGTCAGGTTCGACGCTCGGTCTTTAGAGCTTTTAGATTGTAATCCTGAATGCGTTGAATACAGATGAGTAGGGAGATTCGGTTCGAAGTTTACGCCAGACCATGCCCGTGCGTATTGATGCCGCCGCCGGGAATCTTTCGCTACTAGTTACAAAAGGTGTAAACCCAGTTATACGCGAATACTGATCTTTGCTCGTACTACCCGACCTCGTAGAACGTTTAGCGGCCTTTAACGACCGATACTCACCGATGGTCTAACATAGATCGCAATTAGGGTGTAAGCTTATTTGAGAGTCTGTACCCTGAACGGACGCTGAGTGTTTCGCTGGGAAATGCAAAATCTAAGATCCGTTTTTTAGCATAGTACATGTTAGTTCGCAGAACACAAATCTCTAGTGTTCCTCACGACACCTAGGGTCTGTAAGTCTATTACATCGTAACTTCCACTAAAACGAACGCAGAATAGAGTGTTGGGCGTGCAACTGACCGCGCTACTGGCGACGAAGACACCATTGATCTTGAAACAGTCGCATTGCCGAAGCTAGTCCCCATATGGTAAGGGAAATCTTTTCACATGGTTTTTACTGGATAGTTGGGATATACCTATACGGGGCTAGCAAAGTTATTATCTACTCACATCCCGTGTTGTTTCAAATGTGAGTCCTTTATGAAAAACCCTTACAAAACCTTCAGATCTCTCCGGTGACAGATGACTAGTGCTTGGCCCTAACATATATGGAGGGTGAACGATCGCGGTATCTTCTGGCACGTGATATTCTATATAGATTAAGCAGGGGCCCGCACCCCGACGGAGTTATAGTAGTCTGACCTATTCTGGTACAACATCCTAGTGGTGGTGTACCGGCCTAAGAGTGCTACATAGCTAGTGGTTTAGGTAGGTTTGACGTGATGTGCCCCGTTGTTGTCCATAGACTAAGATCTAGTACCAGTGAGTAGAATCTAGAATCATTCCTGACGCGACATATGCTGTAATCTTAACCTGCTACCGGAGTATTGCGATCAGGCCCTTCGCCCGTGACGTTAAGGTGAACCGCTACGGTAATAAGCTACGCAACAGATTTGAATCAAATAGAATCGATGTTGCTGACTGACCACCTTGGCAAAAGTCCTAAGTGTTGAGCTAGTCCGGGTTCTACAAATGCTATTTGCCTTGCTGCCAAAGGATCGCTTAATAGTGCGGCCTCAACTGGCCGCGGCAGCCGTTTAAAGTTGATTTAGATGCTACCGTCGAACTATTCCATATATGTTCTTTCAGCGATCCCATAGTGCAGGATAAAGTCTCAATAGTTTCTTGTAGCTCATCCCACGCTGGCATCAGGGCCGTAAGAGACGCGTTTCTCTAATTGCACATGGCGCTGTGAGTGGACGAGACTTAAGACTAATAAATATGGTTCATGCCCAAATTCTCCGGCACCAATACACGGCGGCGGAATTGGCTAATGCATAAAGTGGCTAACTCCCTTGTCAAAGCCACGCAATATCAGAGAACGACTCAGGTGGGAGTCCTTTGGCGGACCGTCGCGGAATACACGACTTATTAGGACGATACTCAACCTGCAAAATCCAAGGGCCACAGCGTGAGTACAGCGACCAAAGGAATTAATAGGGAGTTCGCAAATAACTACGCTGGAAATAAGGGCTCTTGGGCCTGAAGGCCAACCTGTGGTTTCATCTTAGCCACCCCGTGTAAAAGATTCATATAATAATCTTGTGATGACGAAGACAAGATTTGAGGGAGCAGTGGTCCCCGCAAGCTCATCCTTTGACCAAATTGGGATCTGAGATAGTCCAGGAAACCATTGCATTTGATCCGCCTATTCCCTTCGATTAGATCTTCCAACTTATACCGCATGCTTTCCAAACCGATTCTTATCTCGCGCTTTTCTGTAGTCCGGGTATGTTATTCAGTCTAAGGGACTCACGGAGCAGTTATTCTCGACAAGCTTCATTAATATGCCGTGTTTTGGTTTACCCGGTAAGCTGATTTTGGTAAATTTGAGGATCTAATGGTGCCATCTCTGCATCACACAAGGCGGGTAAATGAGAGTCTCAGAATTGTTCCGCATATGGAGGCGCGTCTACGAGTCGAATCAGCTAGATTTCGCGATCGAGAGCGCGTAGAAAATTTTACTCTTTTCGCACATATTTCGCCTTTGCCCCTCCCGTCGCACAATGTACCTCGACTTAGATATCTTCATTGGTGCTAGACCCCGGCAAGGGAGCTAACCTGTACGGAAATGAACAGACCGCCGGGTCGCCATCAATCTAAAGGCGTTCTAGTTAAATAATGCCTTGCTGTGAAAGTAACGGACACAATATCCCCTTAAGGAAGATTGTTGTGTATCATCAAAGAGGTAACCCTGAATTTTGTGGCCCACACCCAGCGGGGGGGTTGCCAAGTCAAACCAACCAAACCGATCCCCCAACTGACCAATTGGGACGATAACTGCAGCCCTCCATTCTCTTTGCAATTAGGTAAGTCTGATTGACTATGACGTATAGCAGACGAACATTCGCAAACGTTCATAGTCGGAGCCGCCGGTTGCAATAGCTTACCGGGACCCTCATAAGGATTGTATCATGATCAGCTCGGCAGAACAACTGTCATAGCTGAAAAGCTTTCCGGGTATCTTGTAGTCATTCTCGGGCTCCGGAGAACGATACACCCCAGCTCACTGCGTATTCTACCCGGATCATCCAGAATTTGCTTAGGCTACTATAACCCTCAAACAGCAATTACGTTAAAAATAATCGGTGCAAGTGGGTCCGTCTCCGTACGACACGTGCGTTTTCCTATCTGAATTCGGCCACTCCTTATACATTCACGCGGAACCTATGTTTGTGTGGCTTGTAGATCGGTCCGAGAACCTGGCTATGTATGATTTCGGGAATCATCCATCTGCTCTGACGTAAAGCGGCATCTGGAATGCTTGTCTTCCTAGTACTGCCTAGCATTTAGCGCTATTTGAGTATCGTGCCACAAGAACGGTCCGGTGGAAGTTACAGTTGATGCTTGGGTTAGCTCCAAAGCGGTCCATCTAAACAATATGACCTATACGGCTATCCCGAACTATACGCAATACCCGTACAAATATGGGTGGAGGATCCGGGTCGCCAACGTTCCTCGGCACGAGCAGACACAGCCGGTGTTTCGTTCGAGGCGAACCGGTTCGGTACTGGGACCTAAGGCGATATGCAGGTTGGCCCGTGGCCGTGCTATCAAGGGGGCCAAAACGGTATGAGCATAATCTCCTACATCCACTCGTATCCTAGAGATTCAGGGGATGAGTTATGCTTCATCCAGTCAAGTTTCACTAGCTCAGCGAAAAGGCTTCCAGCAGAGGAAATACGGACCAGAGCTCCTCTCTTGTCTTTGTTACACCCTTAGGTGGCGGTCGGGTAAGTAATAAAATTTGCTCAGGCATCACAATTACATAGTTTCTAGAGGATGTGTTCATACGTCCGAATACACACACGAACACACTAGCGCACGCCGCTCATCCATCCAGAACTTCTCGGACAATCGATCGGGGACAATACGTCGGTCGACTGGGTTGTCGGTTTCGGTGCAGAGATACCTGTCTGGTTGCTTCCCGACCCACCATATGAGCGCACCCTTGAGGCAACCCGTCCTAATATATCCCATTCCAGTGGACTTTTTCTTGGAAAAAGACTAAAGAAACCTCTTCCCTTGGAAAGACGTTCGTGACAGTAGGCACATATGAACACAGCAACGCAACTTGTCGTGTCTTATAATACAGAAGGCATCGGCGTTGGCGGAGTATTGTCGTCTACGAAACGAAGTTCACGATCCCCTCTCAACAAGTACACTAGATTTTAAGCATACCGCAGTAGATACGCAGGCAGTCTTGACGGCTCGCGATAGTAAGTACAGCTTTATTATGACACGCTCAGTGTGTGTTTTGAAAGGTCGTAAACGTGTACTTTCTAGGCCCACAAATCAATGAAAGCGGGTGTAGACCGAAACGGCAGATCTCGGGGGTCTCCACCAACGATACGTTTCATTTGTGAGTCATCATCCATCTGTTTCCATGCGATGCGTAATTTGTGTAAGATCACACCTTGATCGGGGCTATCCTCTGCCTTGAGTGCAGTCAGGCACGGCAGTATGTACTAGGTATAAATCAATGGTGTAGCAAACGAGATGGTCTACGCATAAGGAAACTCGGTACCCGCAGCTGGGAGAGTAGGAGTCATCCTTCACTTCAGGTCGGGTCATCCAGCCCGCGTCGAGGACAGGCGGCGCGTAGAGTTGTGTGTCGAACCTCGCCGAGAATATGCATCAATTTGCGAGGAGGACAAGCGGCGTGTGGGCGAAGCTTACCGAGGCCTGTTACGCACAACAAGTCTGCGCCTATACGCATGTCCATACCTCCCAAATGCACCAAGGCTCTGCATCGCGTTTTAAGTGGTTTTAAATGCTGCAGTTACACCTTCGACGTTCGTCTCTATATAAGACAATAACGCGTCCACGCAGGTATGGATGTCGTCCCAGCGGTACTATAAGATAGTCTCTTGTATAGTTACTGCTTTCGACTATTGCTTCGAACCAAAACGACCTCTTACGTGAATGACGGCGGGAAGTAACAGTTTAACTCCCAGAATGTAATTACACCGGCGCTTGGGAGAGCACTGCTCTCATTCATTCCACTCGTAATTTCATTTGTATTCTGTATACTTCACATTCTAACGATGCCTTACTAATACGTTCTAACTTCCGTAATCCACAATCACATCGATCGTGCTCCTGTTCATATACTCGGCAGTCTGTACCATATAGCGGTACCCCAGTGTCTTTTGTACACGTATACGTCTCGATTAGGAACTATACGCTGATCCAACGTCAGCGCGTCTTCGTACTGTTGTCCCAATAAAACCTGAGACGGCTTTACACCGTCCGACAGGCGGGTCTAGCCTGGCCTCAACTACCTCTATGAAACCCCTGGGCACCTGTATCAATCGCACAACGAGGGCGTTGAAGAGGCCAGCGTCTATTTAGTGTTAAATTAAACCCACTACTATCCTGCCTAATACTTACTCGATTGTCGTGAACGATGATCACTACGTACCATGGATGAGGACACTCGCAGGCGGTACTAGTGACGCCGGGTTACGGGATGGTGTCCCCCGGGCTGCTGTGCCCGCTGACTCGTAGAACCGCTCCTCGACAGATCGGGGGTAGGGGCGTCAGGATTCCCTTGTCACACGCGGGGAGCGATAACTGATATACTGGCATATACGAAATGTTAGCACCAGATCGCCGAGTTGAACCTGTACAGACGCGCAAGATCTCGTGCCGACGAGGCAGGGTTTCCGTCATTAAAGAAGTCTCCCGCTGACGGATACTCTACATGTCGCACGGTACATTAAGCAAACCTACTTATTCGGCTGAAACGCTTTAGAAAACCATAACCTGCCTCTAAGACCGCGTAATCCAGTCTTCTGGTCGAGCTCTAATCCCGTTAAGTATCAGTCAAGTGGAGTCATTGTAATTCGACGTATCGAGCAGGAAATAAAGAGGCTTACTCTGCTTATTTTGCAGAGACGTCGGGGATTCGATCCAAGCTCAATCTCAGGGTTGCCAAATTGCTTTGTCCAACATAGCAGAGGCCTTGCATAGTCCTTCTCTGTAGAGAGTGTGTGTATAGCTTTTCGTACGGCTGTTTAGCCTGCTAATGCGGTTACACTAAAGGGTCGAGATGGTTGTTTTTCTGACCCATCGTTTTCTACCTCTGACCCTTACAGAAAGTGATTATCGAGTGATACTAGGTCACATAACAGTCGAGGACCCGCACCGGGGTACTACAGCGCTCGTCCGCATATTTTTGCGGGTTTTGATCGATAGTTTCTGCGCAAACCTGGAGGCCTCTTGCGAGCTCTACGCGCGGTACGGTGTTGCAATGCGCCGTACAGGGCGTAATACGCGATCGAGAATTGTTCTCCACTAAGGTAAGAGTCACCCTTTATAATATAACCGGCCGCGCGTATTCTTGCATCGCGGTCAGCGGGGTCATCATTGTCCTGTGCTCGACGTAAGACTCCGGTTCCTGACGAGGTACTCGGATGACAGCGGTGATGGAGCTGAAGTGATGTTGTCTTCAGCCTTACTTGCACAAAATATTTCGCCAGCATACTATGCTGATTCGGTGTATGCTGTCTGTTAGAATTCATAGGGATGAATCGTCCGGGCCATCGGCTCGATGCAGGGCCTAGAGGGGGAGACTGGAAGCACCACGAGCTCCCGGCAATTACTTAGCATTATGGCGAGAGGAAGTTGGAGCGCCCATGAGTCAATCTGCAATGGTCTGCAAGGAGTAGCCGTATAGATCACGAAAGAGCGGCACGTCTATACGAGGGAGTTAAGGGTTGAGGCAATCATACTTTCTCAACCTGCTAAATTCACATGACATATCGCGGGTTCACGTCACAGGCGTGTGCCTTGAATTGCCGCGACACCAGACCATGTGAAGTCGTGAATACTGATTTTTGCAAGGCAGTATGGGCCAGGCTACAGTCTCTATACATCCGCATTAGCTTCCAGTGGAATCTCGTCGTCTGCCAGGTTCGCAAGAATTAGATCTGGACGCATGTTGGTGCCAAACCTAGGACCGGTGGCAGACGTCTGCTTGGTCTCCCTCGTGTCGGCTCCGGTGCAGGTCAAAGCCTTGTCTGAGATCTATTCGCTAAATTTTAGGTGTCGCTACAGCGAGGAGGCTAAAGGACGATAAGTCCGTACATTCTCTCTACGGGATTCACGGCTTGCGAGAGTTGTTGTGTCAAACGTCCTGCATCTTAATGAGGGAGCCCGGACTGCAATCTAGCCTGCCGGTAGCCGAGCCAGGTGCAGAGGCATATGCTGCCCCACTGTGTGAACGGTTGCCAATACCAATTTTGCATTGATGCAAGAAGATGCGGTTATTGTCTCATCACGTGCACGGCCCCTACAAGTTTCTGTAATCAGAATCTGACAAACGGCAAGTCAAATTGGAGCAGACATCCTAAGTTAATGAAGCGCAAGTGCATAGTTTGGAGCGTCAGGCGGAGGATTACACATTTAAGTGCTCTACAACATTCGAAACGTGAAGGCGAGTTTATTGGTCATTCACATATGGTGGCGGCCGACGTCTCAGATCTCTGGTTCGCCGCGAGCGTTCAAGCACTCGATCGTTCATGGGTGGAGGACCCGTGTGTCACTAGCCCAGAGTTCCGTTTTCTGGCGAAACAGGATGAATTTATGAATAAAATATCGCACTAAGCCAAAGCACGGCGATCGGTGTAGGAGGCCGTCGATCACGTATTGGAATTCCTGCTTTCGGCTGGAGTTCAATGAATCTCGACTCCTTAAAGCCACCTCGCGAAACTGCCGCATACGACCTTTAGGTAGATCAAGTTGGGGTCCTGAGTTAATTGGTCCATGCATCAAGAGTAGTAAGCTGAGATTAATCTCTGTAACCCAATGTGATGATCCGCGGCCGGCTTTTTCATTTGGAGGACAATACCATCGTATCGGTTTAGCATGCATTAATCTGATTATTGTTAAGGTGTGGGACCGTAATCCGGTTGTCCTGCTGGAGCTACTGCGAGGGTACATCCTACTGCTAGACGTGTTTGCGCACATCTGTTTACTTCCAGGATACTCATTTTTAAGCCTTCACCTCAATCTGCTATAACCCTTGCCGTGTCGTCACGAGATCGCCGATAACCGCAAAAATGCCCAATGTCCGTCGGGCCAATAAAGAAGTGCCCTGTAGGGGTTGCAACGAGGAACTCAAACCGCCATAGGCATGCTATTACCTCTTCTCCCCGGACCGGGGAAGATTTGGTGACTCAAAGTGGTCATATAGCCGCGACTGTCGCTGCCTCAGCCCCACCGCTATTGGTGAGATCCCGTATCCGAAAGCCCAAGCCGAACGCTGACCGCATGACGGGGGAGAACGAAAGGTTGCTGATATGAGTCCGCTATACGGATAGTCGTATATCGCCGTGGAACCCTCCACTTTTCTCTTCCACGCGACAAATGCACAGCCCCAGTATAAGATGGCTAGCGATCTACTCATCTTTTTGAGACGTTATCCGCTAACAGACCCAAGCGCTTTATATCGACTGCCGATTAGCGGTGGGTGCCCAAACCAGGAATTTTCACTCGTTTCGTTACTCAGGATATTGCAGTTCAACCTCATCGGATGTGATCAAGTGCGCAACGATGTCCTGGCGGTTTCATATGGGAGAGTGTGGATGCCCTACCTACCACGTGAGTCTATCCGATTGAGGTTTTCTTACGCGTGTACCGAGAACGAATATCATAACGGAACCGGGATTCGAATTACAGGCTAATCGAGGGGTCTGCGGCTAAACACAGTGACCTATAAGGGCAAATCGCTAATATACACTCGCACCGCTCCAGTCTGCATGGAGGTATGTTGTGCTTAGCGTCGCGTTTCTACAGAGAACCACGGTGAACCATCCGGCAAAAACATAGATAGGACCTTTGCCCCCCCCTTCGCCAAGTCTATGGTGCAGCGTGTGCGCACTGACCTGTGTTTACGAAACTACTGGAGGTCGATCTGCCTACGCACGCACTTTGTAGGGTTGACGTGGAACTCATAGACATATACACCAACCGTGGTACTCCTATCTTATTACATAATACCGTGGGCGATTCTTACATACTCGCATTCTATGGACAAGCGTTCCCTTTGAGATGAAGAATGAATACGCCT
>NW_024705271.1:0-308 GCF_018977255.1 Callorhinchus milii | reverse complement strand
CACCGCCATCTATTGCGTGGCGGTTGAACTTATGACTCTCGATCTGGACAGGCAACTGGACATACGGACATATTTGTTCGTATCTCTGAAAGTTCGTAAGTCGAATGTTCGGAAGTAGAGGAGTTCCTGTACTGTAATCTTCTGGTAAGTCCTCAACACCCACGGGACTCCATTTGTGTGATCCACCACCCGGCGCTGCCTCTACACTGCAAGTCGTCACTTGAGAAAATGTGTTCAAATACGTACACATTAGAGCCCTGTTCGTGAATCCACTGCTAGATGTGTGCCTCCCAGTGTCATGGCAGTCA
>NW_024705270.1:7222-57621 GCF_018977255.1 Callorhinchus milii | reverse complement strand
ACTCGTTGTGCCAACAATTATTGTTCGTGAAAAAAAATTCCCAAAATTTACACTTTTTAGGCAAAATGTTGTTTATTTTACATATATTCAAATATAACTAATTCATGGCTTTGGCTGAACGTCAGAGTGTAAGAGCCAAGAGCGTAACCCCTCCACAGGCCGTGGCGGAGTAGCGCAGTTGTAGCGCCCTCGCTTCCCATGCCAAAGGTCCGGGATCGATCCCCGCGTCCTCCACATGCGAATATATTTTTAAATCCTTTATATTAAGTTCGCTGCCACGCATATAAAGGATTTATAGTGAAAAACTTTTTTACGGTTATACTTATTAGCTTCATCAGTTTGCACTGCTCCACTCTGGAATCCCCACCCGGTCTTCCTATTTCCCCAAACTCTTGCAACAATAAACTTGATCAATTTAAGGAACGTTTTCTATGATCTTAATATTCTAATTACTCATTGGACAGTTATGTATATTTTTTGTGTTGCTGGCCGCTTGGCGTTTGTATTGTGTGGGGTTTGCATGGCTGTCAACCCCTTATCATTGCCTCTCTTATCACAGACCAATTCAGACCTTGTGGTCACCCCGTGCCCCTTAAAATCTCAACGTTCACCCTACAAAGTCCCATCACAAGGGAGAAGCACACACAAATAGACTTAACACAAATGTTGACCGTTTTGAAACGGCTGTGTGTCGTATGACCTGAAAACTTGTGGGGGTCGCTAGCCCCCGATCCCTCCCTCGATAATGCTAACGGCCGGGCTAGCATCATCAATCGCCCCCCCGCTGCTAAGTTCCTCACCTATGGCGGGGAGCCGCGCCCGCGATTCCCCTCCACGCGGGTCCGCGTAATGGGCATGGTTAATTACCGATTAGTATTCTGCCCCCTCTCTACTACGATACTTCCTTCCTAATCGCGCGCCTGCAACCCACGGAGCGAACGCACGCACGCCCACACACACGCCGCCGCGCACTCCCAACTCAACTCACGTTATACTCGCGCACCTGTATCACACACGAGTGAACACACGCGACACCCACTCTCGCACCGCTCTGCGCAGCGCTCCCCCGAGGCGAGCCGCAGCACTACAGAATCACTGCGTACCCACGCGCAAACCGCGCGCTCAGCTCCGCGCAGCGCTCACTCACGTGGCGAACCACTGTGCACACAGCGCACCCACACGCTCACACTGCACGACAAGATCACGCGAGACCACGCTTCGCTATTAATGATTTATTATAGGCCACCTGCGAATTGATGTTGAATCAGTGAGTCGACGAGGCTGGCCTATCCACTAAACCTGTACCTATTCCTATTATCGGTCTTACGATACCCTCTACTTCACCTCCCCACTCACTGTTTGTGCCCCGCGAGGTTCGCTGCTCTCTGCGCTAACAGCGTACTCGATGCGTCGCACGGACGTCCGGGTCGCTGGTGAACAATACCGCGCTCCTGCGAGACTGTCGAAGGTGTCGTCGATGCGAGGTATGGGGAAGGCATCGCCGAGCGTGACTGCGTTTAATTTACGGTAATCGACGCAGAACCGGGTTGACCCATCCTTTTTCGTTACTAGTACACCGGGGCTGACCAGGGGCTCCCGAGGGCTGAATTTATGTTATCGCGAAGCATGTCCCCAACTGCCTCTTTGATTTGGGCGCGTTCGGGTGCGCCCACTCGGTACGCAGGGAGTTTGATGGGTCGGGCTGCACCGGTGTCAATTTGATGCTTAACAAGGTCGGTCCGACCCACGTCCGAGTCGTGTTCGCTGAACACGTCGGCATACTCCTGCAGTAACTCGCGCAGCCGATCGGCCTCTCCCTTAGGTAAGTCCGCCCATGGTACATGTAACGCGTCGAGCAGGGGAACAACCTCGGCTCGGGAGTCGGGCCGACTCGCCAGGCCAGGTCCTGCTCACCCTCAGGACGACCGGGTCCTCAGCCCAGAGTGCGAACACCGAGTCGTTAGAGTGGCGTGCGTGCAGGCGTAAATCCTAATTAATCCCTTACCCTCCCTAACAATGGGGCCTGCGCGCTCAAGCGCAATTATCCCAACCCTCCATGACTATGCGCAACAGCCCCTGTGAGCCCGCTATTCATGCTGTCCCGTGCCTCCCCTGCTTGCCCCGTCGACTCGTGGGGGTGTGTGTGGGGGAAATGCGCCTCAACCGCGGTGGCCGAATGCCCCACGCCGCGACCACACCATATTAAGGCCGGCCGCAGCGCCGCGGTGCACGTAGCACGGGGAGGTCATCCAATTCCCTGATCGCCGGAAACCGTGAGAATTAATCCCGATAAGGGTCTCTCGGATAAAAACCGGTCGATCAGGTGACCTTCCCTTCCAGCTCTATGGGGGGGGGGGGAATGCGTGCGGGTGTGTGCTTATGTGGGGCGGGTGATGGGGGCAGTGCGGTGGGGGAAGCCGGGCGGCTCCCTGGTTCGGCAGAGCGGCCCCGTCGTTGTGGCACACACAAACTCACTTTCCCCCAACAGAATACGGGTAAACCGTGTGGGTTGACAGCTACGGTTTTGTTGTGTTTGCGAGTCCAAGTTATAGGACTGCACCCTGGGTTGTGCGTGGTTCTCATTGGTGGGAGATTCCCTTCGCTGCGTTGCAAGCCAGTGGCTGGAGGCTGCCTGGGGCCAGTGACGTGTGAGCCGGTCCCAATGTGCACCGGCAAACATTTATCGCCAGGTGGCCCCAGTGTTTGTTGCCCGTCTACACGTGGATACCTGAAGCCCATGTCACTCCACTGCTGGATGAGTCCCGCAATGAAGATACAATCAGTACATCCACTTTGCTTTTGCACTCCACCTGTGTAGTGCCATAAGAGGGGAGGGGCTGCTGGGGGCTCTGGGACCCTAGACAGATAAGCCCTCGGCGCCAGGCGCTAGGATCCCAGGCACCCCAGACAGTTAAGCCCCTTGGCGCCACCAATGGGGGGGCTGTGTGTGTTCTGTGGGATATCTGGGGGCGCACACAACCCCACCCCTAGTTGGGGACGAGGCATAAAAGGGCAGCTCCCTGGCCGGTCGGAGCCAGTCACAGTTCAAGACCCGCCAGCCAGCCAGCTTAGGACCCTGGACCCCCTCGTCCCGCTTGTCCTTGTAAGGGCCGGGACGCTGTGAGGGCCAGTGGTGGGACTGGGACTCCCGGCTCTACGTCCTTGTAAGGGCGAGTTCCGAGGAAGCCAGAGTCCAGACCCGCACCTTGGCTGGGTCGGGTCAGGTAGCCTCCCCTAGGGTAATTGTAGCCGGAGACCCGAGAGCGTAGCCAGTCATCACGCTCGGAATAGGCTGTGTCCCTCGGCTGTAACAGAGTATCAGGACTATTGGAGTGTTGTATCGTAATAAAGACGTTACCTCTACAAATGTCTCCGGAGCCCATTACATATGTGCTCAAGTTCACTGGCTAAGTGGCGCTGGTCGGAGATGCAGCGGATTATTTTTTTTCTGACTGAGGACGACCGCTTGTGTTGCGATTGAAACGTCGTGACATATTATTTATTTTCCCTACGTGGCTTTACCGAAGAACCAAAGAGTATGGATTTCTGCAGTCACGAAAGCTTAACATCAACACCCAAATAAGATTTTGTATATGAACAGCAATGACTTAACTATCTCATTTTCCCAATGCTACCCACCAGAGATCCTTTCTGTATATACACAACAGCAAGCTAATTATGGCACCATAATTTCAGTCCCTATTCGTGACACACTTGACTCCCAATCCTCATACAAGATTGCAATATAATTTCTGCATGAGGGCCCATCAAAAAATGTTGAGAATGGACACTTTTTTCCTAAAAACTATGTAAAATTGTCTTAATTCAAAGTCCAGTATAGTAGATTCGTGGCACTCGTAAGTGAACTTCATTATTGCTCATGCTAATTATTACAATGTTAACTATTTATATTCTTAGGTTTTTTCGGTAAAGTCACGTAGGTAAAAATTAAATTAATAAAAGTAAAATAAAATAAAAATCACGACGTGTCGGAGGCAACACAAGCTTCCGTCTTCAAGTGGAACCGTCACAGCCCGACAGCTGTATCAAGTAAATGAGAGATTACAGGAGATACCACTCCATATATATAATGGTTGAGGGGGGGGCAGGAATGGCCCACTTTTTATTATTATGGTAAGGTGCGGTTTGAGACTATGAATAGACTGCATAACAAAAGACTGAGCCTTTATTATGGAGAGGTTCGGTTTGTGACTACGCCTAGCCTACATAACAAAAGTGTGAAAAAAGAAAGCTAAACCTGGTAGAAAGCTAAACCTGGTGAAAAAACTGGCTGTCTATCAGTAACCTGCAATAGTTTTCTGTCAAATAAGATGGTCCAAATAAGTGTAGTTAAATCTTTTTTGCATGGTTAAGCACATCTTTCCAATGATTGAAGGTGCGGCTTGAGACTATGAATAGACTGCATAACAAAAGACTGAGCCTTTATTATGGAGAGACCAAGGTGCTCTGCAAACCTCCTGGCTACCATCAAAGGTTTGTACACGAAGCCATACAAGTATACAAACACAGACATAATTTCAACCGTGATGATGGTTACAAACTGAGTAATCATTGGAAAGATGTGATTAAACATGCAAAAACGATTTAACTACACTTATTTGGACCATTTTATTTGACAGAAAACTATTACAGGTTACTGATAGACAGCCAGTTTTGTTTTACCAGGTTTAGCTTTATACCAGGTTTAGCTTTCTTTTTTCACACTTTTGTTATGTAGGCTAGGCGTAGTCACAAACCGAACCTCTCCACAATAAAGGCTCAGTCTTTTGTTATGCAGTCTATTCATAGTCTCAAACCGCACCTTACCATAATCATAAAAAGTGGGCCATTCCTGGTCCTTCCCCCCCCCCTCAACCATTATATATACGGAGTGGTATCTCCTGTAATCTCTCATTTACTTGATACAGCTGTCGGGCTGTGGCGGTTCCACCTGAAGACGGAAGCTTGTGTTGCCTCCGAAACGTCGTGATTTTTATTTTATTTTACTTTTATTAATTTTAATTTTTTACCTACGTGACTTTACCGAAAAAACCTAACAATATGAATCCTAGCAGTCACGAAAACTTCAAATCTGGAGTTAACTATTTACCCAGGAAGGCTTCATTGAGTGTCAAGCCTGATTTTTGAAGGAAGTTTCCCATTGCATTGAGATATTTGGCAATTGCATTAATGAGCATTTGGCTCTGTGTGAGTAGAACCCAGAGAGACCCCCCCCCCACCTTGCACATGGGGAAATAGCACAACTCTGCATAGATTATACCCACACTCGATAAATAATTCAAACCGAGTTGTTTTCTTTTTACCGTTGTACTGTATAGAATTATTAAGTATAAATGCATCTTTATATTAAACTATTCTGAAAGATGTGTCATTCATTTGCAAATGAGAATGTAATGTCGCAGATGCGACCACAGGCCAACTTGAATCTGCATGTAGTTTCTGGGCCTCTTCACTTCACCAACCCGCATTCACCAGCGTGGTGAAGTATGATTAAACAACTCCCACGACTGACATGGTGTGGGGGAGGCCTCTATCAAACGCTGCATCGACAAGGGGCTGATATGTCACGACATTGTATGGTAAGACCGTTCTCTAGCCAACACAAGAAGTCTACGTAGAAAGACGATGCGGCACACGTGTACACGATGTTTGTGTGCGTACGTTCAGTGTGTGTATCACGTGCACAATTATATCAGGTCGCGATTATGCTCAAACATCACGAACAACTCTCGACGTCTCCAGAGCCTGAACATTTCAAGTAGACACTGACCCTTGCCACGATTTGTATTGTACCAGTTAAGGGCCACGGAGCCATGTAGCTCTATTTCAGAAGCGACCTGGACACAAGTGAAAACTAAACGAAGTGGCTTATGTGGACATTTATAGCAGCCAAGTGCTCTAAACTCACGTTTCTAAATGTGGAGGGGAAAGCCGAAGGACCAGGAGAATAATCTATGCGACCACGGGGGAAATAAAAATATACAAATACAGAGCAGGCGTCAGGGTCGTGATGGAACCTGCACGCTGCTGTAGGCCTGGCGAGGTAGTTAACATCTCGCCACCGCGGCGCCCCTTATTAAAAGCTTAGCCGTGTCTAGCAAGGTTATTGACGCACATCACTCGACTCACGCACCACAAGTGATGTATTAAACAAATAAAACAATAATAAAGTAGAGAGGCGCTACTGACATTTAACAATGTTCTTAATTTAAAGCTTTCGTGACTGCAGGGATTCATTTTCTTTGTTCATTCGGTAAAGTCACGTAGAAGGGAAATAATAAAATAATATTCATATAAAACAATAAAAATTCTCACGACGTTTTGACTGCAACACAAGCAATCATCAACAGGTGTGAAATCCACAAAGAAAATTTGAAAAAAGTGGCAGTTTTACCTAATGTCAGCACCAAGGACAGCGATTTGGCAGTTTGCCAGATGGACGATTCCATCTATGTTCGGAAAAGAGGAGGGGGGAGCAGAAAATGGAATGCGGTCTGAAAGTCACCGTAAGCGTGAACACAATTGTAATATTGTGAATTACGGCGGGAGACCACTTAACTCTTTCCTTGGGCACAATAACACGTGTGGACAACTACAGCTCACGCTACACGTTCCACCCAGCCACACACACACGGGCTCTCCAGCCCCGTAGCTTCCAGGGGAACCTACAGACCCACCCCAGCTTGGGTATGGGTCACGACCACTGGGTCCCGCAGCCTGGCCCTCACACGGACGTCCGGCCCCGGGTCCCAAGGTCCCGCCTCTGAGCCACACAGGGTCCCGGCCCTTACAAGGACAGCGGGACTAGGGGTCTCAGGGCCCTATCTCTTCCTCCTCCGTCTTCCGTCTTCACTGGTCACCAACTCCCCGAGCGCCCGCGCGCATCGCCTTTTATAGTCCTCCGCTCCCGGGGAGACGGAGCCTATGCGGACGTCGATGTGAGCACCACCCTAGTTGACCAATCACCACGCGCTGCCACACGATCCCTTTTCCCAGCTCGTGTCAGCGCACACAACCAATCAGCACGCGCTGCCACACGATCCATCACTGTCAGCGCGCGTCACCACTATACAGCCAATCACCACGCGCTGCCCCACGATCCCTACTGCCAGCGCGTATCACCCCTACACAATCAATTAAGACCCGAAATGGTTGATTAAATCCTTCCAATGATTGCTAAGCCAGAATCTATCTTCTCGGTTGAAATTGTCTCTGTGTTTGCATATGTGGATAGCCTCATGAACGAACCTCTCATGGTAGCCAGATGGCTTGCAAAGAACCTCCAAGACAGAGGTTCTTTGCAAGCCATCTGGCTATCATGGACTGGGTTAGGGTTAGGGTGGTTCTTTCGGTAAAGTAACGTCGATAGAAAATAAAAATTATCAAATAAAATAAAAATACTAAATAAAAATATGATATTTAAAATAATAAAAACAAAAAACCCACATTGATATTTTTGGTTCTTTCAGGAAAGTCACGTAGTTAGAAAATTAAATAAAATAAAAGTAATGAAATACAATTTTTCTTTTAAAATAATAAATTAAAATAATAAAAGCTTTTATTATTTTCAATTCATGATTTGTATTTTAAATTTTATTTTATTTTCTATCGACGTAAAGAATATGGCGTGGAGATGCTGAGAGTCAGTGCGGTTGGTAAGGTGTGATTGGGTTGGTGAGTGAGGTTGGTGAGATGCGTGGTGAGTGTGTCGGTGAGCACGTGGAGGATTCGCCTCCACGGCCGCCTTTGTCTCCCCCAGTGGCGATGTTCACTCCACACCGCACCAGGTACCCATCTGAGGCTGAGTCGACCTCTCACTCTCTCACTGTCTCACTCACCACTCACTCACTCACAGCGCGAGTTCGCGTTTTCAGGCGATATAAAATAATTAATATTTCATGCCAGTTGGTTCTGAAGTGCGGCTGTTTGTAATTTGGGCGTTCGTAAGTCGAGGACTGTCTGTGAATAAAGATTCCGATTGTGGATGTGGGGCTTTAACCGTGGGGTGAGCTTGGCCCGATCCGCGGGGCGTGGCTTGACCGACAGTGGGCGGGGCATAGCCGCGAGGGGCGTGGCTTATCCAGGAAGTGGGAGGAGTCTCGCGCCTACGTAGGGGCGTGCAATAACCAAAGGGGGCGTGGCGTGTCACCCTGCGCTGACCAATCGCAGAGGAGAACGCGAACCCTGGACTCCAACCCCGACAAGCGCGCTCCTTTTAAAGTTAACAACAACATTGTTCAATGTAAGTAGCGCCTCTCTACTTTATTGTTGTTTTATTTGTTTATTCATCACTTGTGGTGCCGTGAGTCGAGTGATGTGCGTCAATAACCTTGCTAGACACGGCTAAGCTTTTAATCAGGGGCGCCGCGGTGGCGAGATGTTAACTACCTCGCCAGGCCTACAGCAGCGTGCAGGTTCCATCACGACCCTGACGCCTGCTCTGTATTTGTACATTTTTATTTCCCCCGTGGTCGCATAGATTCTTCTCCTGGTCCTTCGGCTTTCCCCTCCACATTTAGAAACGTGAGTTTAGAAGAGTACTTGGCTGCTATAAATGTCCACATGATAAGCCACTAAGTTGAGCTGTCGTTTGTGGCCAGGTCGCTTCTGATAAGAGCTATAAAGCTCTGTGGGCCTGACCTGGTAAAATAGAAATAGTTTATAGTTTAGTTATAGTTCATAAGAACTCGTGGCAAGGGTCAGTGTCTACTTCAAATATTGTTCAGGCTCTGCAGACCGCCAAAGTTATTCGTGATGTTATACATTTGTTCGTTTTGAGCATAATCGCGACCTTATATAATTATTACGTGATGCACACGCTGAATATACGCACACACACATCGTGTACACGTGTGTCGTGCCCTCTATTGTCTACAACTCTACATAGACGGCTTGTGCTGACTAGAGAACGGTCTTAACGAACAATGTCGTGACATGTATCAGCCCTTTGTCGATCCGGCGTTTTGATAGAGGCCTCCCCCAC
The DNA here is from genome assembly GCF_018977255.1 of Callorhinchus milii. Taxonomy (NCBI): domain Eukaryota; kingdom Metazoa; phylum Chordata; class Chondrichthyes; order Chimaeriformes; family Callorhinchidae; genus Callorhinchus; species Callorhinchus milii. Next base: position 48,617 of record NW_024705270.1, on the reverse strand, counting down.
ACCATGTCGTTCGTGGGAGTTGTTTAACCATACTTCACCATGCCGGTCAATGCGGGTTTGGTGAAGTGAGGAGGCCCAGAATCTATATGCAGGCACGAGTTTACCTGTGCTTGCATCTGCAGAATTACAATCTCACACATCTTCAAGTATAGTTTAATACTTCTAGAAATACATTTATTCTTGAGGATTCCATAAAGTATTGTGGTAAAAAGAAAACGACTTGATTTGAATGCTTGTTGAACAGGGAATGTTTTGAGTTTGTGGGTTGCATCTATCTGTGCTGAGTTGTGTTATTTCCCCAAATGCAAGTGGGGTCTTTCTGGGTTCCACTCACACAAACATCTCAATGCAATGAGACCTTTCTGAAAATGCAGTACTTAGACTCAATGAGGCTTTCCTGGGTAACTAGTTAACATTGTAATAATTAGCATGAGAGAAAATGACGTTGACTTATTAGTGCCATTAGTAGTACTATACTGTACTTTTATTAAGACTATTTTACGTAGTTGTTTGTAAAAAAGTGTCCATTCTCAAAACTTTTTGACGGGCCCTCGTACAGAAATGATATTACAATCTTTGGATATTGCGAGTCAGAGTGTTGTGAATAGTGGACTGAACGTGTGGTGCCACCATTATATTGTTGGTGTATTTATACAGAAAGGCCTATTTGGTGGGTAACATTAGGAAAATGGAGGTAGTTAGTCATTGTTGTTAAACAAAATCTTATTTGGGTGGATGAGAGGAATAAAATCGTACATGATAGGAATATTGTGGAGTTCTGGTATAATGCGTTCTAGTATATATGAATCTTATGTCACCTTAAGTATGCCTTTGTGAGTACACACATGACACGGGTGACCTTTGTCTTTTGTTTCAGATGTCCGAGAACAACTCCGCTGCTGCTAGTCATAGTGGTGCTGGGAGAATCGCCTTGACCATCGATGGCGCTTCACCAGCACCCATCTTAACCCCACCTCAATGCGATCGAGTTACAAGAGGGAAAAAACTAATCTCTTGTGACGTTTGTGGGAAAAAATTCCAACTGGCATGGTGCCTAGATTCCCACCTCAAAACGCACAAGGAGACCCATGAGCAGTGGTGCGGCATATGTGGAAGAAGATATGATCAGCCAGGAAAATTCAAAAGGCACATGAAGACCCACGAAAAGGATTATTTGATAAAGGGTGCACCAGGCTTGGTAAACAACGGCAGTTTTGCCAATGCGGTGTTGAAGCCACCGTCGCCCTATGAGATGTGCTCAGTCTGCGGATTTTTATGTCCGATTGAAATCCTGAAAACTCATGAAAGTCTTCACGCACAGTTTTTGTACAGACCGAAGCTTGAACATGATTACGCTTCGACAAAAGATAGTGGCGTTAAGATAAATGACGTGAAATCCAATTTTCTTGAATGCTTTGGCCTAGTTCCACGTCAACAAACTGCTTCACCAGTCAGTGAGAATAAACCATACGCTGCTCTCGATCCTATTACGAGCATGAAAGTGTTGATGGCCTTGCAGCAGAAGAAGGAAAAGCGAAGGGGACGTAAGTCCATTAAAAGAAGAAAGACCACCACCAGCGTAACCAATTGCAGCAGTAGCAACAGCCAGAATTCGGACATCAAGAGGATGGACTGCACGGAAGCAGGAGGCTGCGTGGAGCAGAGCATCCCCAAGGTGGATGAACCCAACCTGGCACCTTTGGGTACGTCCGAGTAATGCACACACTACATTTCATTTGGATGTAATTGATAATTTCACAAATTAAGTAATGTACGCATATGCTGACTATATTTGTATGCCAGTGCTGAGGAGTCTAGAGATCGATGTGGTGCTGCTCGTATGTTGGGTTAAACTCTAGGTTTCAGTCACTGAGCCATGATTAAACTGGCTTCTCATTGATGGTCTTATCCAGTTACCAAACACTTCTTCCAGCAAACACTTCTGTTGTTGCGTGGCATGTAGGAAATTGAAAAACCTCTGAGTGGATAAAAAACGGTCACGAAGGGATGTCATGAGTAGTGCAATGATATCTCCTTCCACAAGCTGTTCTCTTACATGAGGTGGTTCACTGCTGTGTGAGAGTTGCACAGGGATACTTCATCTCATGACATGGAGCCAATAGCACGATTGGAATGAAACTGAGCAAAATACATTGTTTGACAAATTCCAAAAAGTGTCTTAATTTCTTAACCGGGGTAAATTTGATTTAAACAAGTGGGTCAATTTAGGGAACATTGTTAAATGAATAGACCGAGTCATTTCCATAATGGGAATTTCCTCTTCATTGTACTAACACCTGACTTCCATGCACATGTACTCGTTCTATTGCAGGTAATTATTGCTAATTAATGAGCTGTAATAGAATAATCTGGCTCAACCACCTCAGTGTTAAATTATAGTTGTTGCTCTGCATCAATATCAACCATACGAAGAAGTGCAAAATGTTGGGGCTTCAAAATAAGCCCCAAAAATGTGTTCTTTTGATATTTTTCAGGAAATCGGTATCTTGCTTTTCTACTATTTGTACGTATGTTGAACTTCTTTCGTACCATACGCAGCCAACCGTGCTAATCGGAGGTATTTGTTGCTGGCCATTTGGCATTTTGGGCCTTTGGGCCTGAGGTCAGCAACCGTGATTGATAAAACGTCCCATGTACATAGTGATGTTATGGCATCCACTGCATGGTGATGAATAAATGATGGATTAGCGCGTGCGTGTGCTCAATGGTGGATGTCTTGTGTTCCAGAGGAAAAGCCCTTCCCGTGCAGTGACTGCTCGTACAGAGCGACACAGAAGTCGCAGCTCAAGAGACACGTCCTGAGCGTTCACCACGTGCCCTTCGATAGCGCGCTCGACTCCGACTGCCCCAAGAAGAGAAGGCGGCTGGCTGGGTGCCAAGACAGCGGCCCAACTATGGATTTGGAGCGCGCACGATGCACACGGAGAACTTCCTGATGATTTATTTCATCCTGAGGCTGAGGTACCACGTGTGGGGCGATTAACTCAAGGTTTTGTGCTGCGGACATTTCCATGATGAAATTCCGTCATGTTCACTGCTGCCGAGGTAACCTCTATTTTTAGTCAATTGCTGTATTTTCTTGTTTACAATATATTTAATAAATTGCCCTAATTTCATAACAAAGTTTTTTTGGGTTGGATTGCGTAAGTATAAATTATATAATTGATTAGTGATCATTTAATTAGTATGTTTCCTCTATAAGTAATGATAAATGTAAGATGTCTTCTTCTTCCACGCATTTGGCCCACTCACGTGAGGTCCGCCGTCCTTGCCACCTTCTCCACACCGCCCCGTCCCGCGCCATCTCTCCCTCCGCTCCACGGGCCACCACGTTCGACCGCATCACCACATCGCCCCACGTCTTCTTCTGCCTTCATCTCCTCATCTTACAATCACAATTACTTAATAACACGCTTCCAGCCGCACTAAGCCTGTAGCTGTCAGAGCGGTTAAAATTATTTGTATTTCTGTCAGTTTCAATGGATTCGCGAATTTGTCTTGGCCAGTAATAATTAGTTTTACACAAACTTCATTGTTATCAAAATAATTTGAGTGTCTTCGATTTAAAGCTTTCGTGACTGCAGGGATTCATCTTTTGGTTCTTTCGGTAAAGTCACATAGAAGGGAAGTAATAAAATAATAAAAATAAAACATAATAAAATAATATAATAATATAATATAATATATAATATGATAAAATAAAGTAATATTATTATGTTTTTTATTTTTTATTTTATTACTTCCCTTCTACGTGACTTTACCGAAAGAACCAAGAAGATTAATTTGAGTGTCGTTGTTGGAAAGCATGTTCTGCAACTTCCAACAGTTATGTTTAATAATTATTTGGTGTTCTTTTAGTCTTACGCTAATGTTATGTCCCTTCTGTCCAATATAACATCTGCCACATAAGCAATTAATCCGATACACACCATATGTTGATAACTTAGGCAATTCATCTTTAGTACCAGATTAAAAAGAAAAAACTTGTGTACCATTCCAAATCTTACTTAGATTTTTTGCTTTTCCAAAACTAGAACTAATTTGTCAGTAACTCCCGCGATATGTGGTATTTTAATAGTTTTAATAATCTGATCGCTTTCAGCAGTATTGCTGTTCGATCTAGGTTTGGTATTCACTGCTCTGTTAATTTGAGCATTATTGTAGCCATTCAATCGTAGCGCTTCTTTGACATGTTTAATCTCTCTCCTCAGACTTTCACCATCTGACATTGTTTCAGCCTGATGTATGAGCGTCTTGATGAGAGATGATTTCTGTGCGGGGTTCCCTTTCGGTAAACGCAGTGTGTTATTTTACCATTTAGGCCTCGTCCGAGCAAAATATCCAGGAAAGGGAGTGTGTTATTCACCTCCATTTCCATGGTCAACTGTATGGCCGGGTTTTGTTAATTGAGATGATTTAGACCAGAGCCGGCCCAGCCACTAAGCGACCCTTGCAATTTCAAAGGGCCCGTGGCCAGCAGAGGGCCCCCTAGAGTCACTGCTAGCTAGTGGGTGAAAAAAATCATACATCAAAGGGGCCTCCAACCAAATTTTGCTTAGGGCCGGTTCTGATTTAGACATTCATTCATTAAGTGTATCATTACCATGTGGGCAGACAACAACTAAACCAAAAAGATGGTTTTAATGTACTTGAAGCAAGTGCTCTTGCTTCAAAGTTTTCCATGTACAGATTCGCTATAGCAGGAGATAAAGGAGAGCCCATTGCTGCTCCTTCCTTTTGTTTAAAGAAATCACCTCTCCATAGGAAATAAGTCTGTTAGAGGCCACGGGGGGGGGGGGGGGGAGTTTATCGTTGTGTTTGTCGCTGCGAGCAGACGGTGCGCAATGGAGAGCTTGCTCAGAGCGGAGCTGGGCACGGACTCGGCGAGGCCGCTGGGCGCTGCGGCCGGTGGAGGCTGCATCAGCACCGGGCAGAGCTACGAGACGGGGCGTGGACACGTGTTCACCAAGATCAACGCCAAGAGCGGGGCACCCTCCTCTACACCTCCTCACCATGCCACCTCGCCTCCTCACTACGCCACGTCACCACTTCACCTCCTGTCATTAATTCATCTTTCCACGCGCACCAGTATCACTCGTTTTTTCGCTGCGACTACTACCACCACCGTGGTGAATGTTGCAGTGAACTTCACCTCGTTGATTCCCCCTCCACCCACGTTAAGGGACTCGGTCTACCAGACACTTTGACCGCTTCGTCTCTTCCACTCCGCATTCAACCACCGCGCCTCACTGCAGTTCACAACAACGCACTCAACTAAACAACTCGGTCACCCACTCATCCAGTCACTAACTCAATGACCCTATCACACACTCATCCAGTCACCCACTCATCCAGTCACCCACGCATCCAGTCACCCACGCAATCACCTTATCACACACTCATCCAGTCACCCACTCACTCAATAATTATATCACGCACTCATCTCGTCACTCACTCATCCAGTCACCCCTTCATCCAGTCACCCCTTCATCCAGTCAACCCTTGATCCAGTCACCCCTTCATCCAGTCAACCAATCATCCAGTCACCCCTTCAATCACCCACACATCCACTCACCGACTTATCCATTCACCGACTCATCCACTCCCCCACTCATCCAGTAACCCATTAATCCAGTAACCCACTCATCCAGTCACTCACGCATCCGGTCACTGACTCAATCATCCTATCAGACACTCCTCCACTCGTTTACTCAAACACTCACCCATTTATTCATCCACCCGCTCACCACCATGCAGGTCACCTCACTCTTCTTTTTAAAGCCTTTATATTAAGTTCGCGTGCTTGCTTGCTTGCTTAGGACCGTGCAAATCTTTCGGTCGTTTTTTAACCCACTTCCCGTGATCCAATCGAGCTGACATTTTCCACACAGACTCGTTGTGCCAGACAATTATTGTTCGTGAAAAAAAATTCCCAAAATTTTACACTTTTTAGGCAAAATGTTTTTATTTTACATATATTCAAATATAACTAATTCATGGCTTTGGCTGAACGTCAGAGTGTAAGAGCCAAGAGCGTAACCCCTCCACAGGCCGTGGCGGAGTAGCGCAGTTGGTAGCGCCCTCGCTTCCCATGCCAAAGGTCGCGGGATCGATCCCCGCGTCCTCCACATGCGAATATATTTTTAAATCCTTTATATTAAGTTCGCTGCCACGCATATAAAGGATTTATAGTGAAAAACTTTGTTTTTACGGGTTATACTTATTAGCTTCATCAGTTTGCACTGCTCCACTCTGGAATCCCCACCCGGTCTTCCTATTTCCCCAAACTCTTGCAACAATAAACTTGATCAATTTAAGGAACGTGTTTCTATGATCTTAATTATCTAATTACTCATTGGACAGTTATGTATTATTTTTTGTTGTTGCTGGCCGCTTGGCGTTTTGTATTGTGTGGGGTTTGCATGGCTGTCAACCCCTTATCATTGCCTCTCTTATCACAGACCAATTCAGACCTTGTTGGTCACCCCGTGCCCCTTAGAAATCTCAACGTTCACCCTACAAAGTCCCATCACAAGGGAGAAGCACACACAAATAGACTTAACACAAATGTTGACCGTTTTGAAACGGCTGTGTGTCGTATGGACCTGAAAACTTGTGGGGGTCGCTAGCCCCCGAGATCCCTCCCTCGATAATGCTAACGGCCGGGCTAGCATCATCAATCGCCCCCCCGCTGCTAAGTTCCTCACCTATGGCGGGGGAGCCGTCGCCCGCGGATTCCCCTCCACCGCGGGTCCGCGTAATGGGCATGGTTAATTACCGATTAGTATTCTGCCCCTCTCTACTACGATACTTCCTATTCCTAATCGCGCGCCTGCAACCCACGTGGAGCGAACGCACGCACGCCCACACACACGCCGCTCCGCGCACTCCAACTCAACTCACGTTATACTCGCGCACCTGTATCACACACGGAGTGAACACACGCGACACCCACTCTCGCACCGCTCTGCGCAGCGCTCCCCCGAGGCGAGCCGCAGCACTACAGAATCACTGCGTACCCACGCGCAACCCGCGCGCTCAGCTCCGCGCAGCGCTCACTCACGTGGCGAACCACTGTGCACACAGCGCACCCACACGCTCACACTGCACGACAAGATCACGCGAGACCACGCTTCGCTATTAATGATTTATTATAGGCCACCTGCGAATTGATGTTGAATCAGTGAGTCGACGAGGCTGGCCTATTCCACTAAACCTGTACCTATTCCCTATTTATCGGCTTACGATACCCTACTTCACCTCCCCACTCACTGTTTGGTGCCCGCGGAGGTTCGCTGCTCTCTGCGCTAACAGCGTACCTCGATGCGTCGCACGGACGTCCGGGTCGCTGGTGGAACAATACCGCGCTCCTGCGAGACTGTCGAAGGTGTCGTCGATGCGAGGTATGGGAAGGCATCGCCGAGCGTGACTGCGTTTAATTTACGGTAATCGACGCAGAACCGGGTTGACCCATCCTTTTTCGTTACTAGTACCACCGGGGCTGACCAGGGGCTCGCCGAGGGCTGAATTATGTTATCGCGAAGCATGTCCCCAACTGCCTCTTTGATTTGGGCGCGTTCGGGTGCGCCCACTCGGTACGCAGGGAGTTTGATGGGTCGGGCTGCACCGGTGTCAATTTGATGCTTAACAAGGTCGGTCCGACCCACGTCCGAGTCGTGTTCGCTGAACACGTCGGCATACTCCTGCAGTAACTCGCGCAGCCGATCGGCCTCTCCCTTAGGTAAGTCCGCCCATGGTACATGTAACGCGTCGAGCAGGGGAACAACCTCGGCTCGGGAGTCGGGCCGACTCGCCAGGCCAGGTCCTGCTCACCCTCAGGACGACCGGGGTCCTCAGCCCAGAGTGCGAACACCGAGTCGTTAGAGTGGCGTGCGTGCAGGGCGTAAATCCTAATTAATCCCTTACCCTCCCTAACAATGGGGCCTGCGCGCTCAAGCGCAATTATCCCAACCCTCCATGACTATGCGCAACAGCCCCTGTGAGCCCGCTATTCATGCTGTCCCGTGCCTCCCCTGCTTGCCCCGTCGACTCGTGGGGGTGTGTGTGTGGGGAAATGCGCCTCAACCGCGGTGGCCGAATGCCCACGCCGCGACCACACCATATTAAGGCCGGCCGCAGCGCCGCGGTGCCACGTAGCACGGGGAGGTCATCCAATTCCCTGATCGCCGGAAACCGTGAGAATTAATCCCGATAAGGGTCTCTCGGATAAAAACCGGTCGATCAGGTGACCTTCCCTTCCAGCTCTATGGGGGGGGGGAATGCGTGCGGGTGTGTGCTTATGTGGGGCGGGTGATGGGGGGCAGTGCGGTGGGGGAAGCCGGGCGGCTCCCTGGTTCGGCAGAGCGGCCCGTCGTTGTGGCACCACAAACTCACTTTCCCCCAACAGAATACGGGTAAACCGTGTGGGTTGACAGCTACGGGTTTTGTTGTGTTTGCGAGTCCAAGTTATAGGACTGCACCCTGGGTTGTGCGTGGTTCTCATTGGTGGGAGATTCCCTTCGCTGCGTTGCAAGCCAGTGGCTGGAGGCTGCCTGGGGCCAGTGACGTGTGAGCCGGTCCCAATGTGCACCGGCAAACATTTATCGCCAGGTGGCCCCAGTGTTTGTTGCCCGTCTACACGTGGATACCTGAAGCCCATGTCACTCCACTGCTGGATGAGTCCCGCAATGAAGATACAATCAGTACATCCACTTTGCTTTTGCACTCCACCTGTGTAGTGCCATAAGAGGGGAGGGGCTGCTGGGGGCTCTGGGACCCCAGACAGTTAAGCCCCTTGGCGCCACCAATGGGGGGGCTGTGTGTGTTCTGTGGGATATCTGGGGGCGCACACAACCCCACCCCTAGTTGGGGACGAGGCATAAAAGGGCAGCTCCCTGGCCGGTCGGAGCCAGTCACAGTTCAAGACCCGCCAGCCAGCCAGCTTAGGACCCTGGACCCCCTCGTCCCGCTTGTCCTTGTAAGGGCCGGGACGCTGTGAGGGCCAGTGGTGGGACTGGGACTCCCGGCTCTACGTCCTTGTAAGGGCGAGTTCCGAGGAAGCCAGAGTCTAGACCCGCACCTTGGCTGGGTCGGGTCAGGTAGCCTCCCCTAGGGTAATTGTAGCCGGAGGACCCGAGAGCGTAGCCAGTCAGGCACGCTCGGAATAGGCTGTGTCCATAGGCTGTAACAGAGTATCAGGACTATTGGAGTGTTGTATCGTAATAAAGAAGTTACCTCTACAAATGTCTCCGGAGCCCATTACATATGTGCTCAAGTTCACTGGCTAAATGGCGCTGGTCGGAGATGCAGCGGATTATTTTTTTTCTGCCTGAGAACGACCGCTTGTGTTGCGATTGAAACGTCGTGACATATTATTTATTTTCCCTACGTGGCTTTACCGAAAGAACCAAAGAGTATGGATTTCTGCAGTCACGAAAGCTTAACATCAACACCCAAATAAGATTTTGTATATGAACAGCAACGACTTAACTATCTCCATTTTCCCAATGCTACCCACCAGAGATCCTTTCTGTATATACACAACAGCAAGCTAATTATGGCACCATACTTTCAGTCCCTATTCGTGACACACTTGACTCCCAATCCTCATACAAGATTGCAATATAATTTCTGCATGAGGGCCCATCAAAAAGTGTTGAGAATGGACACTTTTTTCCTAAAAACTATGTAAAATTGTCTTAATTCAAAGTCCAGTATAGTAATATTCGTGGCACTCGTAAGTGAACTTCATTATTGCTCATGCTAATTATTACAATGTTAACTATTTATATTCTTAGGTTTTTTCGGTAAAGTCACGTAGGTTAAAAATTTAAATTAATAAAAGTAAAATAAAATAAAAATCACGACGTGTCGGAGGCAACACAAGCTTCCGTCTTCAAGTGGAACCGTCACAGCCCGACAGCTGTATCAAGTAAATGAGAGATTACAGGAGATACCACTCCGTATATATAATGGTTGAGGGGGGGCAGGAATGGCCCACTTTTTATTATTATGGTAAGGTGCGGTTTGAGACTATGAATAGACTGCATAACAAAAGACTGAGCCTTTATTATGGAGAGGTTCGGTTTGTGACTACGCCTAGCCTACATAACAAAAGTGTGAAAAAAGAAAGCTAAACCTGGTAGAAAGCTAAACCTGGTGAAACAACTGGCTGTCTATCAGTAACCTGCAATAGTTTTCTGTCAAATAAGATGGTCCAAATAAGTGTAGTTAAATCTTTTTTGCATGGTTAAGCACATCTTTCCAATGATTGAAGGTGCGGCTTGAGACTATGAATAGACTGCATAACAAAAGACTGAGCCTTTATTATGGAGAGACCAAGGTGCTCTGCAAACCTCCTGGCTACCATCAAAGGTTTGTACACGAAGCCATACAAGTATACAAACACAGACATAATTTCAACCGTGATGATGGTTACAAACTGAGTAATCATTGGAAAGATGTGATTAAACATGCAAAAACGATTTAACTACACTTATTTGGACCATTTTATTTGACAGAAAACTATTACAGGTTACTGATAGACAGCCAGTTTTGTTTTACCAGGTTTAGCTTTATACCAGGTTTAGCTTTCTTTTTTCACACTTTTGTTATGTAGGCTAGGCGTAGTCACAAACCGAACCTCTCCACAATAAAGGCTCAGTCTTTTGTTATGCAGTCTATTCATAGTCTCAAACCGCACCTTACCATAATCATAAAAAGTGGGCCATTCCTGGTCCTTCCCCCCCCCCTCAACCATTATATATACGGAGTGGTATCTCCTGTAATCTCTCATTTACTTGATACAGCTGTCGGGCTGTGGCGGTTCCACCTGAAGACGGAAGCTTGTGTTGCCTCCGAAACGTCGTGATTTTTATTTTATTTTACTTTTATTAATTTTAATTTTTTACCTACGTGACTTTACCGAAAAAACCTAACAATATGAATCCTAGCAGTCACGAAAACTTCAAATCTGGAGTTAACTATTTACCCAGGAAGGCTTCATTGAGTGTCAAGCCTGATTTTTGAAGGAAGTTTCCCATTGCATTGAGATATTTGGCAATTGCATTAATGAGCATTTGGCTCTGTGTGAGTAGAACCCAGAGAGACCCCCCCCCACCTTGCACATGGGGAAATAGCACAACTCTGCATAGATTATACCCACACTCGATAAATAATTCAAACCGAGTTGTTTTCTTTTTACCGTTGTACTGTATAGAATTATTAAGTATAAATGCATCTTTATATTAAACTATTCTGAAAGATGTGTCATTCATTTGCAAATGAGAATGTAATGTCGCAGATGCGACCACAGGCCAACTTGAATCTGCATGTAGTTTCTGGGCCTCTTCACTTCACCAACCCGCATTCACCAGCGTGGTGAAGTATGATTAAACAACTCCCACGACTGACATGGTGTGGGGGAGGCCTCTATCAAACGCTGCATCGACAAGGGGCTGATATGTCACGACATTGTATGGTAAGACCGTTCTCTAGCCAACACAAGAAGTCTACGTAGAAAGACGATGCGGCACACGTGTACACGATGTTTGTGTGCGTACGTTCAGTGTGTGTATCACGTGCACAATTATATCAGGTCGCGATTATGCTCAAACATCACGAACAACTCTCGACGTCTCCAGAGCCTGAACATTTCAAGTAGACACTGACCCTTGCCACGATTTGTATTGTACCAGTTAAGGGCCACGGAGCCATGTAGCTCTATTTCAGAAGCGACCTGGACACAAGTGAAAACTAAACGAAGTGGCTTATGTGGACATTTATAGCAGCCAAGTGCTCTAAACTCACGTTTCTAAATGTGGAGGGGAAAGCCGAAGGACCAGGAGAATAATCTATGCGACCACGGGGGAAATAAAAATATACAAATACAGAGCAGGCGTCAGGGTCGTGATGGAACCTGCACGCTGCTGTAGGCCTGGCGAGGTAGTTAACATCTCGCCACCGCGGCGCCCCTTATTAAAAGCTTAGCCGTGTCTAGCAAGGTTATTGACGCATATCACTCGACTCACGCAACCACAAGTGATGTATTAAACAAATAAAACAATAATAAAGTAGAGAGGCGCTACTGACATTTAACAATGTTCTTAATTTAAAGCTTTCGTGACTGCAGGGATTCATTTTCTTTGTTCATTCGGTAAAGTCACGTAGAAGGGAAATAATAAAATAATATTCATATAAAACAATAAAAATTCTCACGACGTTTTGACTGCAACACAAGCAATCATCAACAGGTGTGAAATCCACAAAGAAAATTTGAAAAAAGTGGCAGTTTTACCTAATGTCAGCACCAAGGACAGCGATTTGGCAGTTTGCCAGATGGACGATTCCATCTATGTTCGGAAAAGAGGAGGGGGGAGCAGAAAATGGAATGCGGTCTGAAAGTCACCGTAAGCGTGAACACAATTGTAATATTGTGAATTACGGCGGGAGACCACTTAACTCTTTCCTTGGGCACAATAACACGTGTGGACAACTACAGCTCACGCTACACGTTCCACCCAGCCACACACACACGGGCTCTCCAGCCCCGTAGCTTCCAGGGGAACCTACAGACCCACCCCAGCTTGGGTATGGGTCACGACCACTGGGTCCCGCAGCCTGGCCCTCACACGGACGTCCGGCCCCGGGTCCCAAGGTCCCGCCTCTGAGCCACACAGGGTCCCGGCCCTTACAAGGACAGCGGGACTAGGGGTCTCAGGGCCCTATCTCTTCCTCCTCCGTCTTCCGTCTTCACTGGTCACCAACTCCCCGAGCGCCCGCGCGCATCGCCTTTTATAGTCCTCCGCTCCCGGGGAGACGGAGCCTATGCGGACGTCGATGTGAGCACCACCCTAGTTGACCAATCACCACGCGCTGCCACACGATCCCTTTTCCCAGCTCGTGTCAGCGCACACAACCAATCAGCACGCGCTGCCACACGATCCATCACTGTCAGCGCGCGTCACCACTATACAGCCAATCACCACGCGCTGCCCCACGATCCCTACTGCCAGCGCGTATCACCCCTACACAATCAATTAAGACCCGAAATGGTTGATTAAATCCTTCCAATGATTGCTAAGCCAGAATCTATCTTCTCGGTTGAAATTGTCTCTGTGTTTGCATATGTGGATAGCCTCATGAACGAACCTCTCATGGTAGCCAGATGGCTTGCAAAGAACCTCCAAGACAGAGGTTCTTTGCAAGCCATCTGGCTATCATGGACTGGGTTAGGGTTAGGGTGGTTCTTTCGGTAAAGTAACGTCGATAGAAAATAAAAATTATCAAATAAAATAAAAATACTAAATAAAAATATGATATTTAAAATAATAAAAACAAAAAACCCACATTGATATTTTTGGTTCTTTCAGGAAAGTCACGTAGTTAGAAAATTTAAATAAAATAAAAGTAATGAAATACAATTTTTCTTTTAAAATAATAAATTAAAAATAATAAAAGCTTTTATTATTTTCAATTCATGATTTGTATTTTAAATTTTATTTTATTTTCTATCGACGTAAAGAATATGGCGTGGAGATGCTGAGAGTCAGTGCGGTTGGTAAGGTGTGATTGGGTTGGTGAGTGAGGTTGGTGAGATGCGTGGTGAGTGTGTCGGTGAGCACGTGGAGGATTCGCCTCCACGGCCGCCTTTGTCTCCCCCAGTGGCGATGTTCACTCCACACCGCACCAGGTACCCATCTGAGGCTGAGTCGACCTCTCACTCTCTCACTGTCTCACTCACACGCACTCACTCACAAGCGCGAGTTCGCGTTGTCAGGCGATATAAAATAATTAATATTTCATGCCAGTTGGTTCTGAAGTGCGGCTGTTTGTAATTTGGGCGTTCGTAAGTCGAGGACTGTCTGTAATAAAGATTCCGATTGTGGATGTGGGGCTTTAACCGTGGGGTGAGCTTGGCCCGATCCGCGGGGCGTGGCTTGACGACAGTGGGCGGGGCATAGCCGCGAGGGGCGTGGCTTATCCAGGAAGTGGGAGGAGTCTCGCGCCTACGTAGGGGCGTGCAATAACCAAAGGGGGCGTGGCGTGTCACCCTGCGCTGACCAATCGCAGAGGAGAACGCGAACCCTGGACTCCAACCCCGACAAGCGCGCTCCTTTTAAAGTTAACAACAACATTGTTCAATGTAAGTAGCGCCTCTCTACTTTATTGTTGTTTTATTTGTTTATACATCACTTGTGGTGCCGTGAGTCGAGTGATGTGCGTCAATAACCTTGCTAGACACGGCTAAGCTTTTAATCAGGGGCGCCGCGGTGGCGAGATGTTAACTACCTCGCCAGGCCTACAGCAGCGTGCAGGTTCCATCACGACCCTGACGCCTGCTCTGTATTTGTACATTTTTATTTCCCCCGTGGTCGCATAGATTCTTCTCCTGGTCCTTCGGCTTTCCCCTCCACATTTAGAAACGTGAGTTTAGAAGAGTACTTGGCTGCTATAAATGTCCACATGATAAGCCACTAAGTTGAGCTGTCGTTTGTGGCCAGGTCGCTTCTGATAAGAGCTATAAAGCTCAGTGGGCCTGACCTGGTAAAATAGAAATAGTTTATAGTTTAGTTATAGTTCATAAGAACTCGTGGCAAGGGTCAGTGTCTACTTCAAATATTGTTCAGGCTCTGCAGACCGCCAAAGTTATTCGTGATGTTATACATTTTTTCGTTTTGAGCATAATCGCGACCTTATATAATTATTACGTGATGCACACGCTGAATATACGCACACACACATCGTGTACACGTGTGTCGTGCCCTCTATTGTCTACAACTCTACATAGACGGCTTGTGCTGACTAGAGAACGGTCTTAACGAACAATGTCGTGACATGTATCAGCCCTTTGTCGATCCGGCGTTTTGATAGAGGCCTCCCCCACACCATGTCGTTCGTGGGAGTTGTTTAACCATACTTCACCATGCCGGTCAATGCGGGTTTGGTGAAGTGAGGAGGCCCAGAATCTATATGCAGGCACGAGTTTACCTGTGCTTGCATCTGCAGAATTACAATCTCACACATCTTCAAGTATAGTTTAATACTTCTAGAAATACATTTATTCTTGAGGATTCCATAAAGTATGTGGTAAAAAGAAAACGACTTGATTTGAATGCTTGTTGAACAGGGAATGTTTTGAGTTTGTGGGTTGCATCTATCTGTGCTGAGTTGTGTTATTTCCCCAATGCAAGTGGGGTCTTTCTGGGTTCCACTCACACAAACATCTCAATGCAATGAGACCTTTCTGAAAATGCAGTACTTAGACTCAATGAGGCTTTCCTGGGTAACTAGTTAACATTGTAATAATTAGCATGAGAGAAAATGACGTTGACTTATTAGTGCCATTAGTAGTACTATACTGTACTTTTATTAAGACTATTTTACGTAGTTGTTTGTAAAAAAGTGTCCATTCTCAAAACTTTTTGACGGGCCCTCGTACAGAAATGATATTACAATCTTTGGATATTGCGAGTCAGAGTGTTGTGAATAGTGGACTGAACGTGTGGTGCCACCATTATATTGTTGGTGTATTTATACAGAAAGGCCTATTTGGTGGGTAACATTAGGAAAATGGAGGTAGTTAGTCATTGTTGTTAAACAAAATCTTATTTGGGTGGATGAGAGGAATAAAATCGTACATGATAGGAATATTGTGGAGTTCTGGTATAATGCGTTCTAGTATATATGAATCTTATGTCACCTTAAGTATGCCTTTGTGAGTACACACATGACACGGGTGACCTTTGTCTTTTGTTTCAGATGTCCGAGAACAACTCCGCTGCTGCTAGTCATAGTGGTGCTGGGAGAATCGCCTTGACCATCGATGGCGCTTCACCAGCACCCATCTTAACCCCACCTCAATGCGATCGAGTTACAAGAGGGAAAAAACTAATCTCTTGTGACGTTTGTGGGAAAAAATTCCAACTGGCATGGTGCCTAGATTCCCACCTCAAAACGCACAAGGAGACCCATGAGCAGTGGTGCGGCATATGTGGAAGAAATATGATCAGCCAGGAAAATTCAAAAGGCACATGAAGACCCACGAAAAGGATTATTTGATAAAGGGTGCACCAGGCTTGGTAAACAACGGCAGTTTTGCCAATGCGGTGTTGAAGCCACCGTCGCCCTATGAGATGTGCTCAGTCTGCGGATTTTTATGTCCGATTGAAATCCTGAAAACTCATGAAAGTCTTCACGCACAGTTTTTGTACAGACCGAAGCTTGAACATGATTACGCTTCGACAAAAGATAGTGGCGTTAAGATAAATGACGTGAAATCCAATTTTCTTGAATGCTTTGGCCTAGTTCCACGTCAACAAACTGCTTCACCAGTCAGTGAGAATAAACCATACGCTGCTCTCGATCCTATTACGAGCATGAAAGTGTTGATGGCCTTGCAGCAGAAGAAGGAAAAGCGAAGGGGACGTAAGTCCATTAAAAGAAGAAAGACCACCACCAGCGTAACCAATTGCAGCAGTAGCAACAGCCAGAATTCGGACATCAAGAGGATGGACTGCACGGAAGCAGGAGGCTGCGTGGAGCAGAGCATCCCCAAGGTGGATGAACCCAACCTGGCACCTTTGGGTACGTCCGAGTAATGCACACACTACATTTCATTTGGATGTAATTGATAATTTCACAAATTAAGTAATGTACGCATATGCTGACTATATTTGTATGCCAGTGCTGAGGAGTCTAGAGATCGGATGTGGTGCTGCTCGTATGTTGGGTTAAACTCTAGGTTTCAGTCACTGAGCCATGATTAAACTGGCTTCTCATTGATGGTCTTATCCAGTTACCAAACACTTCTTCCAGCAAACACTTCTGTTGTTGCGTGGCATGTAGGAAATTGAAAAACCTCTGAGTGGATAAAAAACGGTCACGAAGGGATGTCATGAGTAGTGCAATGATATCTCCTTCCACAAGCTGTTCTCTTACATGAGGTGGTTCACTGCTGTGTGAGAGTTGCACAGGGATACTTCATCTCATGACATGGAGCCAATAGCACGATTGGAATGAAACTGAGCAAAATACATTGTTTGACAAATTCCAAAAAGTGTCTTAATTTCTTAACCGGGGTAAATTTGATTTAAACAAGTGGGTCAATTTAGGGAACATTGTTAAATGAATAGACCGAGTCATTTCCATAATGGGAATTTCCTCTTCATTGTACTAACACCTGACTTCCATGCACATGTACTCGTTCTATTGCAGGTAATTATTGCTAATTAATGAGCTGTAATAGAATAATCTGGCTCAACCACCTCAGTGTTAAATTATAGTTGTTGCTCTGCATCAATATCAACCATACGAAGAAGTGCAAAATGTTGGGGCTTCAAAATAAGCCCCAAAAATGTACCATACGCAGCCAACCGTGCTAATCGGAGGTATTTGTTGCTGGCCATTTGGTATTTTGGGCCTTTGGGCCTGAGGTCAGCAACCGTGATTGATAAAACGTCCCATGTACGTAGTGATGTTATGGCATCCACTGCATGGTGATGAATAAATGATGGATTAGCGCGTGCGTGTGCTCAATGGTGGATGTCTTGTGTTCCAGAGGAAAAGCCCTTCCCGTGCAGTGACTGCTCGTACAGAGCGACACAGAAGTCGCAGCTCAAGAGACACGTCCTGAGCGTTCACCACGTGCCCTTCGATAGCGCGCTCGACTCCGACTGCCCCAAGAAGAGAAGGCGGCTGGCTGGGTGCCAAGACAACGGCCCATCTATGGATTTGGAGCGCGCACGATGCACACGGAGAACTTCCTGATGATTTATTTCATCCTGAGGCTGAGGTACCACGTGTGGGGCGATTAACTCAAGGTTTTGTGCTGCGGACATTTCCATGATGAAATTCCGTCATGTTCACTGCTGCCGAGGTAACCTCTATTTTTAGTCAATTGCTGTATTTTCTTGTTTACAATATATTTAATAAATTGCCCTAATTTCATAACAAAGTTTTTTTGGGTTGGATTGCGTAAGTATAAATTATATAATTGATTAGTGATCATTTAATTAGTATGTTTCCTCTATAAGTAATGATAAATGTAAGATGTCTTCTTTTTCCACGCATTTGGCCCACTCACGTGAGGTCCGCCGTCCTTGCCACCTTCTCCACACCGCCCCGTCCCGCGCCATCTCTCCCTCCGCTCCACGGGCCACCACGTTCGACCGCATCACCACATCGCCCCACGTCTTCTTCTGCCTTCATCTCCTCATCTTACAATCACAATTACTTAATAACACGCTTCCAGCCGCACTAAGCCTGTAGCTGTCAGAGCGGTTAAAATTATTTGTATTTCTGTCAGTTTCAATGGATTCGCGAATTTGTCTTGGCCAGTAATAATTAGTTTTACACAAACTTCATTGTTATCAAAATAATTTGAGTGTCTTCGATTTAAAGCTTTCGTGACTGCAGGGATTCATCTTTTTGGTTCTTTCGGTAAAGTCACATAGAAGGGAAGTAATTAAATAATAAAAATAAAACATAATAAAATAATATAATATAATAATAATATAATATAATGATATAATATGATAAAATAAAGTAATATTATTATGTTTTTTATTTTTTATTTTATTACTTCCCTTCTATGTGACTTTACCGAAAGAACCAAGAAGATTAATTTGAGTGTCGTTGTTGGAAAGCATGTTCTGCAACTTCCAACAGTTATGTTTAATAATTATTTGGTGTTCTTTTAGTCTTACGCTAATGTTATGTCCCTTCTGTCCAATATAACATCTGCCACATAAGCAATTAATCCGATACACACCATATGTTGATAACTTAGGCAATTCATCTTTAGTACCAGATTAAAAAGAAACTTGTGTACCATTCCAAATCTTACTTAGATTTTTTGCTTTTCCAAAACTAGAACTAATTTGTCAGTTACTCCCGCGATATGTGGTATTTTTATAGTTTTAATAATCTGATCGCTTTCAGCAGTATTGCTGTTCGATCTAGGTTTGGTATTCACTGCTCTGTTAATTTGAGCATTATTGTAGCCATTCAATCGTAGCGCTTCTTTGACATGTTTAATCTCTCTCCTCAGACTTTCACCATCTGACATTGTTTCAGCCTGATGTATGAGCGTCTTGATGAGAGATGATTTCTGTGCGGGGTTCCCTTTCGGTAAACGCAGTGTGTTATTTTACCATTTAGGCCTCGTCCGTGCAAAATATCCAGGAAAGGGAGTGTGTTATTCACCTCCATTTCCATGGTCAACTGTATGGCTGGGTTTTGTTAATTGAGATGATTTAGACCAGAGCCGGCCCAGTCACTAAGCGACCCTTGCAATTGCAAAAGGCCCCAGCAGAGGGCCCCCTAGAGTCACTGCTAGCTAGTGGGTGAAAAAAAATCATACATCAAAGGGGCCTCCAACCAAATTTTGCTTAGGGCCCCCAAAGGTCTAGGGCCGGTTCTGATTTAGACATTCATTCATTAAGTGTATCATTACCATGTGGGCAGACAACAACTAAACCAAAAAGATGGTTTTAATGTACTTGAAGCAAGTGCTCTTTCTTCAAAGTTTTCCATGTACAGATTCGCTATAGCAGGAGATAAAGGAGAGCCCATTGCTGCTACTTCCTTTTGTTTAAAGAAATCACCTCTCCATAGGAAATAAGTCTGTTAGAGGCCACGGGGGGGGGGGGGGGGAGTTTATCGTTGTGTTTGTCGCTGCGAGCAGACGGCGCGCAATGGTGAGCTTGCTCAGAGCGGAGCTGGGCACGGACTCGGCGAGGCCGCTGGGCGCTGCGGCCGGTGGAGGCTGCATCAACACCGGGCAGAGCTACGAGACGGGGCGCGGACACGTGTTCACCAAGATCAACGCCAAGAGCGGGGCACCCTCCTCTACACCTCCTCACCATGCCACCTCTCCTCCTCACTACGCCACGTCACCACTTCACCTCCTGTCATTAATTCATCTTTCCACGCGCACCAGTATCACTCGTTTTTTCGCTGCGACTACTACCACCACCGTGGTGAATGTTGCAGTGAACTTCACCTCGTTGATTCCCCCTTCCACCCACGTTAAGGGACTCGGTCTACCAGACACTTTGACCGCTTCGTCTCATCCACTCCGCGTTCAACCACCGCGCCTCACTGCAGTTCACAACAACGCACTCAACAAAACAACTCGGTCACCCATGCATCCAGTCACTAACTCAATGACCCTATCACCCACTCATCCAGTCACCCACTCATCCAGTCACCCACGCATCCGGTCACTTACTCATCCACTCACCCACTCACGCACTCATCCACTCACCCACTCATCTAGTCACCCACTCATCCAGTCACCCACTCATCCAGTAACGCAATCATCCAGTCACCCACGCATCCGATCACTGACTCAATCACCCTATCACACACTCCTCCACTCGTTTACTCAAACACTCACCCATTTACTCACCCACCCGCTCACCACTATGCAGATCACCTCACTCTTTTCAGCTTCATCAATTTGCACTGCTCCACTCTGGAATCCCCACCCGGTCTTCCTATTACCCCAAACTCTTGCAACAATAAACTTGATCAATTTAAGGAACGTGTTTCTATGATCTTAATTATCTAATTACTCATTGAACAGTTGTGTATTATTATTTTTGTTGCTGGCCGCTTGGCTTTTTGTATTGTGTGGGGTTTGCATAGCTGTCAACCCCTTATCAGTGCCTACCTTATTACAGACCAATTCAGACCTTGTTGGTCACCCCGTGCCCCTTATAAATCTCAACGTTCATCCTACAAAGTCCCATCACAAGGGAGAAGCACACACAAATAGACTTAATACAAATGTTGCCCGTTTTGAAACGGCTGTGTGCCGTATGGACCTGAAAACTCACTTTCCCCCAACAGAATACGGGTAAACCGTGTGGGTTGACAGCTACGGGTTTTGTTGTGTTTGCGAGTCCAAGTTATAGGACTGCACCCTGGGTTGTGCGTGGTTCTCATTGGTAGGAGATTCCCTTCGCTGTGTTGCACGCCAGTGGCTGGGGGCTGCCTGGGGCCTTTGACGTGTGAGCCCTTCCCAATGTGCACCGTCAAACATTTATCGCTCGGTGACCCCAGTGTTTATTGCCCGTCTACACGTGGATACCTGAAGCCCATGTCACTCCACTGCTGGATGAGTCCCACAATGAAGATACAATCAGTGCATCCACTTTGTTTTTGCACTCTACCTGTTCCATTGGCGGCCGAATGCGAATCTAAATGTGCATACGTTGGAGACTGGTTTAGGCGCATAGAAATCAAACCAATTGACCCATGACCTTTTCCCCATAAACTTTTGTAGAATTGTAGATGTGCATTACAGCTACTTTAGCCGGGTGGTTGTGGCTATGTATGCCTGTAATCCACGACTGCGTGGAGGTGAGGGTTGGGGGATTACAAAAATGTTGCGAAAACTCCCACCCCGTTGGTCGTCAAGGAGGTAGAGAAGGCGGTATCGAAAAATGTGGACTCCGCCTGTTCCATCTCTTTTGTGATAGAGCGTTGGCCCCCCATTTGCTTGGATTTCTCCAGGTGCTCCGATTTCCTCTCACATGTAAACACTCATTAATCTTGATTTGAAGCTTTCGTGACTGCAGGAATCCATACTCTCTGGTTGTTTCGGTAAAGTCACGTAGGGAGAAAAAATAATAATGGTTCACGACGTTTCGATCGCCACACAAGCAAATCGTCGAAGCGCCGGGTGGCTAAAGCACAGCAAGTTGGCACAGTAGGGGGCACAGGTGGTGCATCAGCCACTCATCTCGGTCATCTCAGTCAGTCGACCCGTGGCACCTGCTGGGTCTGCCCCGTGACCTTCGACACTCAACACGTGGCAGCCCTCAACGTGCACCTCGCCTCGCACAAGCGTCGTGGTGACGTCACCTCCACTTTGTAGCCAATGGCGGTTGTTGTTGACGACGTCGCCTAGGCAACGCCGCCCCGCCCCCCTGTGCCCGCCTCGCTCTGTGCACGCGAGGAGGCGCCAATCCGTGACGCGGCACTGAACGCGGCGCGTCACCGCTCAGCGCGGGTTGGGCCCTCGGCCGCGTGCACGGCAGGCGCACGCTCGCTAATGTTTACTCTTTTACTCGCGTTTGTGTTCCTCGTCGTCGTCTTTGTTGTTGTTGTTAAAGGTGAGGTGAATGATGATGATGATGCGCGACGTGTGTATTGATGTATACGCGCAGTTTATATGTTTAAACGTGATAGTAGGTTAGGCCCCAGAGCCCTTTTTTCCTAATGAGCTTTTTATGCACCAACCTCAATTATTGCGCTTTTGTTAATCATTAACATTTAACAGGAATAATTTACTTTAGATAGCTGATCAAGCTACGATATTTTGCACAACAGACGATGGCAAAACTGGATATTGTGCGATATGTGCCACTGAAACCGCAAGAACTCAATAATGACGACTCGTGTTGAGTGTTTAATCTGCAAGCAATGAGCCCACCACAGGTTCGGAAATGTTGGAATGGAAACAGTGAAATTAGTGAAATCTTTTTGCTCTGCCATTTGATTTAAAGATACGACTCTTCAAAGGGCTTTGGTTGTAGTTAGCAATAATTGAATTTCTATTTGGTTCTTTCGGTAAAGTCACGTAGAAAGAAAATAAATTAAATAATAGAATACGACGTTTCGATTGCAACACAAGCAATCGTCATCAGGTAAAATGAAAAGAGAAAACCTAGTGAACTTAGAAATACAATCCAACACAGAGAGTCGGCTAATACAACAGTCAGTTCCTCACCTGGTTGATTACATTCTTCCAAAGATTACTACATTTGAGAGATTACTACATTTGAGAGAGAGACAAAACACAGAGAGAGACACAACATAGACACACTGTGTCTATGTTGTGTGTCTATGTTGTGTGTCTCTGTGTTGTCTCTCTCTGCTTGTGTGTCTGTCTGTGTGTTCCCGTGTCTGTGTTTTGTATCTCAAATTTAGTAATCTTTGGAAGAATGTAATCAACCAGGTGAGGTGCTGACTGTTGTGTTAGCCGACTCTCTGTGTTGCATTGTATTTCTAAGTTCACTAGGTTTGTTTTCTACCTGATGACGATTGCTTGTGTTGCAATCGAAACGTCGTATTCTATTATTTAATTTATTTTCTTTCTACGTGACTTTACCGAAAGAACCAAGGAGTAATTCCTGCAGTCACGAAAGCTTCAAATTAAATATTTGATTGTGTTTAAAGGAACTGTATTCTCTTACATGTTTTGTATTCCTAGGCATTAAATATGTACTAAAGATTCAGACTAATTGTGAATCTAATGGGACCACTTTAATCGATGTCCGTTAATATTTGTAGGCGTGGTAAGGTTTCGAGACGCACTCGGCGATGTGAATGAGATGGGGCTGCGTGAAATGCAGTCCGTGTTCTTCCTCGTCCATTTGCCTTCATTCAAACGTCAACATTTGATCTGCCTGTCTCTGTCATTAAGGCCACTTGGCCACAGTATGTCTTAGTTCTTGCAAGCTAAGCTGGAGTCATTCTCTTTTCGACATATGTCCCACCAAATTCTGTAATAATAATGTTCCATATTCTTGGTTCTTTCGTTAAAGTCACGTAGAAGGGAAATAATAAATAATAAAAATATAAAACAATAAAAATTCTCACGTTTCGACTGCAACACACACCTGATGATGATTGCTTGTGTTGCAGTCGAAACGTCGTGAGAATTTTTATTGTTTTATATTTTTATTATTTTATTATTTCCCTTCTACGTGACTTTACCGAAAGAACCAAGAATATGAATCCCTGCAGTCACGAAAGCTTTAAATCAAAATAATGTTCCAGTTTCTCTTTCTGTTTTTAAATATATATTTAAATAAATATACATTTAAAAAATCCACAAATCTGGCTGCCTCCTGATGATACTGGTTGCAATTACTGGCGAAACGTCGTACTCAGATTGTAAATGTTGTGGCTATGCTCTAACACACAACCGGTGTGCTGTACTGGTAACGAATTGGCATGTTCTGTTTAAGTGACAAACCTTACTAATTAGCTGTGTCGGGTGGTGGTGGGTTTACCGACATTTATATATTTACGTGATCTTACCCAAAAAAAAACCTGTATTATGTAAAAATAGATTTATTTTCCCCCTTTCTTTTTGGTTAGTTTCAAATCTCTAACGCCTTTCAAATTGTTCTGATGTACAGTGCTACATTTCAAATTACTGTCATGTTTGCAACGGGTTGTATTGCTTCTTCCAGAAATCTATTTTCCCGAGTGGTTGTGCATTTGTCGCTTGTTTCAGAGGTTCGCGATTCAAGCCCAGGGGTCGCCCTCGTTAATACTGCGGGTGTATTAATAAAAACTGCATTTCCACAAATAATGTAAAAACAAAAAAATCCAGTGATATTATTCATAAATGAAGAGGACGTGTGCCGGTGTCACCATATAAATTTGCAAATCTCTGAAATTACTGGATTGGGTAAAACCACATTTATGTATGGTGAACTTCTTTCGCAGTGTACGTAACCAATTGTGCTAATCAGAGGTGTGGAGAAGGACAACACACTGAACACAAAAAGCAGTTTTAAAGAAATTATTTTCAATCTTTATTTAAAAGTTGCTTCCTAATACACTGGTCAACACACTTTTTCTGGCATAAGGTATTCCAACGGCTTTAAGGTAATTTTGGGGTGCTGATTCCAAATTTGGCATCGGTTTTTGTCTATCACATCAGGTTTTTGAGATATCAAATATTGCATTTTCAATCAAAACTGCAGAAGAAAAATATTAAATAAATGTGGATATCTACATAAAATAATATTATAAACACATTATCCTAAAAGTACAGCACCATATTTTAACACTAAAGCAGTCACTGACTCGCAACAACTTTAATTTTGGGTAAAATCAATGAAATTGGGGTATGCCGATGTGATAGAGCAAATCTGAGATCAGATGTGGAATCAGCACCCTGAACTTTGTCAAAAACAGCTGCAAAAGTCCAGGCCAGAAAAAAATGTTTTTTTTTGTTGACCAGTGATATCGGAAGGAAGAGCATTCCAGTTGGCCGCAGAAGCGAGTGATGCGGTGACTGTCTTTGTTAGATGGCTCGCCACAAGCCACTGCTGCTAGGATGATCCACCAACCCCATCTCTCGATGGCAATCGTGCATTGCCAGCACACCGTGCATTCGCCGTTGAACCACTCGTCCATCACGTGTTCCATCATCGCAGCTACATCATTGCGCTGCACCTGTGGCCACCACGGTTGCTCACTTTGCTTTGCTTGTTTAGGTGATCGGCAAGGCCAGGAAGGCGAGCGGGAGGCGTTGGACCGTTATCTGCCTCGCATCGAGTGCGACATCAAGCAGGAGGTGGAGGGCCGGCTACACAAGATCAAGAAATACCTATTGGAGTCATTCCCCTTGCCAGGGACGAGCGCCAATCTTTACCGACAGTTCACGATATAGCCGGTGGCCGAGATGGTGCTGCATGTCTTCCAGAACGCCGAGGACATCTTTGTGAATAAGCTGAAGAAGGTGGGGGCCATGGCGTCTGGACTTAATGCAACAAAATTACCGTGCGAGAAAATTAATGCATCTGCTTAGATTTGTCAAAGATTTTCCACAATACATTTGTCCTCGGAATTATTGAATGAGTGATAATCGCCATACGTTTCAAGTCTGTGGATACTTCCACCAGTATCAAAAGACTTGCTCTACCACTGAATTAACACTCTCGTCTATAAGATTTAGGGTCATCGCTTTCACAAAATTCAGTCACACGTTGAGACAAAAGTAAGAGGGGCATTGAAATCGGTCGGACATCTATGCATTCATCATCTTCTATTTGTCCCAACAGTGTGATATGGAACACGTGGTTTGGGTCCTTTGTTGTCTCCACCGACAGTGTGTGCAGGACTTCCTGGGGCAGGTGAAAGGGGACACGCTGGCCCGGAAGCTGTTTCAGTTGGCCCTGTGCTGTGGCTCGCTCGAGACTCCCCGTGACCTCGTGGTCAAGGAGAAACCGGCCGCGTTTCTCGGCAACATCAGCACTCCCTACACCAGACCGCCGCCTCCTCCGGAGAGTAAGGAAACAAATTTGCATTTACAGTAGACTCTCGATTATCCGGGGAGGATGGGTGTGGATGATTAAAAATCTCGGATGATCCAAAAATACGTATTTTCTGCGGATCTTTATGCCCAAAACTAACGATCGACCGATCAATGCACGTGCTCGGTGATAACACTTTCCTGCTCCCGAGCAGAAGACTCGGCCCTCTAAGTGGATAGCAGAACCACGCCAATCACCATCAATCAAACTCCACCCACTGTTGTAAAGATATGCATCTACTTTACTGTCGGGGTGATCACATAGATTTCGGATTCCCGGGAGCACATATTTGTTCGATTTAAGAATGTGACTTGTAACAAACATTTCCAAGAATTACATTGTATAACTATTTTTAGATTATTAATTTGGGCCTAAGGGAAAATCCATGAGTTATTAATAAGTCAAAATCTCGGGTGCGTGGTTAATCCGCAAATCAGATAAACCGCACGCGGATAATCAAGAGTCTACTGGATTGCACGCGCGCTGAATTGCCGTAGCTTCTCAAAACACCTTATTTCACATCTCGTCTCAATTATTACCAATGCATTAGTAAGAGTTTGGCGTATCAAGATGCATCAATTTGTCAAATGTACGTCGAGATGGCCCGGGTGGCTGAGAGAGATTATGAGCACTGAGCTGGAAACGCTGAGATCCTGGGTTCGAATCTGGGTAACAACCTGTGATTAAACTTGCTTTTGTCAAGTGCAGCCAGTTGATGGTTTCAGCCCGGTCATTAATGACTGTAAAAAAACCCAAAACATTAAAAATAAATGGCTGTGCACTTATTTGACCAAGTCCAATATCGGCTCAACGGAGTGGGTGGGAATGTGCTTTCCTTTACTGTGTGGACCAGAGGTCACTAGAAGCGATGTCAGAGGTAGCTTTGTGATGTTCTCTTCTGTGGGCCATTCTCCAACACGACGGGTTCCGCTGCTCTGTGAGAGATCCGAGTGGATGCTCCGTCTCATGCACGATATCTAAAGCACAATCTGAATAAAATGTAGTTTCTTGTATTGTACATAAGGGGTCAGACCACGGAGGACCTTCAGAATGCTGAGTGTGAACTTGAAATTTATTCTGGACTGGTACGGGGGATAGTTGAACAATTGGAATATTAGGGCGATATCGTTTTGCATACGGGTGTGAGTGAGATGTCTGCCAGCGTTTTTTTGAGTCCATAATCGAGATTTTTGGGTTAGATCATGTAAATATGCACTCAATAATACGCGTAAATATGCACTATTTATTCGACCTAATCCAAAAATCTCTATTGCGGCTAATATTGGTCGCGAAGGCCTTCGTGTTAAACTTGTTTTTTTTAGTCTCTGGAATCTGGCGATGAAACGTATCGGGGAGTCGTAGATGAGACGTGGGGGTGGGGGGGCGGAGAGAGAGTTGCAATTGTCGAGCCTATTGGAGCGAGTTACAACATCGTTGTCCTCTCTACAATGGCATTGCTCCTCTCCTTCACAGAGGCGGTAGCCGAGCAGCTGGTCCGTCTGCTGAGCCACGCAAGTTACGATGGCAGAGCTCCTGGGCCTGCCCGCGCTGTCACGCGTGGAGAAGCAGCTTGCCGAGCACTTTGACTCGTGCGACCTCCCCAGCCTGGGCCTCGGCTCCTTCTTGGACATCCTCCAGGTGCGTACGTGACATGCGTGAGCCCACTCGCCTCCAGCTGGTAAGAGACAGTACAGCAAGTAGGTGTGCGACACTGCCCGTGCAAGGTTTGAGTGTACTTCCCGCCTCTGAGTGGCGCGCAAACTTAAGTTCACTTCCGAAATTGTGCGCAATAATATTAGTTTATTATTATGAACTTAAAACTCAGTTGTCGATAACTCAAATACGTTTGAGTGTTATTTGTGCTTATGTAATCACTGCCAATGCAGAGCACAACAAATTATCACGTAAGATTCATGGGTTTTCGCTTGTCAATCTTAAAAAATGTACCTGAATTTGGAAAAAGTGAGTGTACAAAAGTGACATTAAGGAAAAAATGTTCATAACACTATATATGCAAAGTGGCCGGGTGGCTCAGAGATCAAAGCGATGCGTTGTCAATAATGAGGTTCTGGGATTTAATCTGGATTTTGACCGCTTGGGATTAAACCGAGTTTTCAAGTCTAGCAAGTTGATCGTCCCAGCCCCGTCAGCAGTGACTGCACAAAACATCAATCTTATTAAACTTGTGTTTTGCACTTCATTTTCCTATTTCCAGCTCTGAGAATAACAATTTCAGCTTGACTCTCGTGCGCCGCACAATCTCATAGCACAGCTCATGTGAAAGCGTTGGCTCCTATTGTGTAAAAGATAAAAGGCCACCCACAGCATTTTAATGACACACGGGCTGCACGGCTATGCGAGATTTACGAATGGATTATTCGTCTCTTGACATGACGCCGATAGCGCATTTGGAAAAAAAAATTGAGAATGAATTTTGTTTTAATATGCAAACTTAAATCTCTAATATTTTATTAGTTTTCGTGCACTGCATTGTGAGAAGCAGCTCCATGCATATCGTTCAGCATTAAGCCGGTGTTTGCCTTGCGATCACCTCGGTGTCAACCAACCGATGTTGACGGATTTGTTGTGTCTGTGGCAGCTGTTGGAGGAGACTGGGGTTGTGATCTCTGCCCTGGGCGGATCTGGAGCCACGGCGGGAAGCTTCTGCCCCAAGCGCGACGAGCTGCTGAAGTTCATCCGCCAGTGCGGCAGCCTCGACACCGCAGCGGTGAGACGCGGGCCACTGCAGGGCCCACCGGGGCGGCTCGGAGATGGGGATCAGGATTTGTAGATATAGGGCGCTCGCTGAAATAAACTCGGCAACTCAAAGCGCCTTGCAGCAACGTCTCATCTCAACAGTTCCATTGCCCTGCGGCAGTCTAGCCTCCCCAATGGCAGCTGTTCCTGTTTGGCATGTGGTGCGTGCACTAGTGGCCTGTGAATGGACATGTCTGCCAGCAGGGAGCGATGTTCGATTTTCCTACCTGTTTTTTCCCCGATAAAGTAATTTGCAAGTATTTTATCTGATTTGGCAAATCTGGAACATGATGTAGTTACACGTGGCCAATACATTTTTTAAATACATTGTCATGGGATTATTATCCTACATTGTGAAACAGACCACTTTGTTTATGGTGAATAAACTGTCAAAATTAACCAATGTGTATGTTGAGCTTCTTTCGCACCGTACGTAGCCAACCGTGCTAATCGAAGGTGTGTAAACGATGTCTTATTTCATGATTTATTTCTGTGCAGCTCCTCGAAGCGATTTTTATTGGTAAAAGTGCCAGATTTAAAAAAAAAGAACGTTTCATTGATTGTCCTCGTCACAAGGGAGGAGGCGACGTGGATCGAGATTGTACCACTGGTGGCTGTGTCATTTACACAATATTGTATTCAACACATTACATTGTAATCCGTCATACTCGTATCTGCCATCAGAAATGTTCAGGCTACACAGTGTGAATAATCTGCCCAGGTCATACATTCTGCAATCACATCCTGCTATATATGGTCTTCAAAACAGTGTACACGTATTTTAAGTTGTATGACCACATGCATTGACAGCAGCATTGGGTTATGTCACAGTCAATGCTTCAGTGGGAGCTCATTAAAGGATAATGCACGTTTCAGTTTCAAGATAGCTCACTGTGATATACAGCATGCGCAGAACCGTGAAGAACATTTAAATAATAATAATAGGATACTGGTGCATAATAGTAAATTAGTTGAGCTGTGAACACCGAAAACCTATTCTTATTCTGCATCATAGTTGACACTGGAAAAAAGGTCCCATCGATATAACTGCTGGACCCGAGCTAGAAGTGTTCTGATACTTCCATTGCCTTGGAACTGTTCACCCTTTGGCATTCTCAGGTCTCACACTGGTGGTGAGACCAGGCCATAACCCATGAAGAAGGCTGTCTCTGGTGTAGGCCAATTAGTTTTAAGGACAATGCAATTATGATCAGAGCATGTTTATTTGCATGTTTTGCCACAAATATCTGTGGTTAATGCAGACTTGATGCCTTGCAAAACGTATCTATTTTGGTGTTTGAACATCTTAACACCTCCTGTTTTATTGCCAGGAAAGATAAAATCTCTTCTTATTTTTCATCGTTTTGATACGGAAAAAAAGGTCCCATAAATACCGACAGCCTCACTGATCCCCCCACGTTCGCGATGCGTGAGGTCATCGCCGTCCTTGTACCACCGCGATGTCTACGGTGCCTCCCACTTAAGAGCGCGAAGCCACTTGCTGAAGAATGCGAAGCCAACTCATTCCCACCGCTCTGCCCACACCGCGTGCCTCAACATGAGCGTACATCCCGAGTCATCCTCATGGTGGTGGTGATAATTCCTTTAATATCCTCCTTTTGTGTTGCAATCACTCGCCATATCTCAAACACCTCTAGTCAAATAACAGCAACTTACTATTGAGCGGCTAAGTTAGCATCTAGCTCCTTAATAAAGGTATTTTTTGGGTTAGATTGCATAAACATAAGTGTGTCGTTAAACCCACCACTACCCTACACAGCCAATGAAAAAGGTTTGTCCTTGATTCCCATATTAATATAGATATCACTCATGCATAAAATACCATTTTCTTTAAACTCACGAATTATTTATCTAAGACTCTACTGCGACAAGCACGAGAAACTCCCTTGACTATTGAATAAATCTTGTTAATGCGGAGAATGCCTGGTATAGTGCCCAGACCTGAGCATTCACAAGATTGCCGACGCTTCTAGTATGCATGACAACTCCTATGGCTCTTGGGCACTGATGTAAATCTAGCGTCATGTACCTGACTCGGAAAAACAAAATTACTGTCGGGCGGCGCGCGTATAATAGTACCTAGAAGAGTGTGGTCTTAGGTCAGACACCAGAGGTTCCGAGTTGGAACTTATGTCGGCGTCGTTATAGCCTCAATTTCTTAGCACGGAATCACTGCTGTCTGCGGGTGAGTAGTTTGATTGGACTTAGCCCGTGACGTTCGGGTCGAAGAGACTCAAACACTCTGCGCACATCGCGACGGCCGGTGAATTCGGTTAATTGAAAGTTGATGGCAACTCCAGGAAAATTGATGACAGGGGGCACATCGGCTTTCAATAGTGCTAAGACTTAGTGAAATTGAGAAAATGGGGACCTTTGCGGTTTACGGCCGGTACAGGGACGGGCATTTCACGAAAGCCGCCTACCAAAGCAGTTAACGATTCCTCTAGAGCCACCGCTCCCGGGCCACAATACAGGGGTGGACACAGAACAGCTGAATCACTATTGTGGAAGAATAACACTCTCACTGGCCCGCACGAACAATATCCATTTTACGTTTCATGCCTCGCTCTCGCACCGAAGCGCAGACATAAAACTTTCCCGCAAGTGTTCCGTGTAAGGCTGTTGTCCCGGCAACTGCTTACTGCCATATTCACTGTATACCCCAGGTGCCTATATAACAAGGCTAGTCAGGCACCCAACTCCCGACACCACGCCGAAGGAGTCGATGAACTAGCTTGCGTAATGGGCTCGCGTGGCTCGGATGGACTAATATCGGGTCGCACTGAGTTGCTCATAGCGGTAATAATGCTCCCTCCGCGCTAGCACATAGTGCGATCGTTGCCTATGGTAGCGTCAACTCGATCCGGGTGCTGATTTTTTTGATCTTGTCCGCCTCACGTCCTGAGTCTTCACTTTCCACGTAAAGGGTAAGTTAATATGCTGGCCGAGATACGTTGTCATCCTGTTGCGTTAAACTGGAGAGTTATTTATAATCGGCGATGCCGGTTGGGGACGGCCAGTTGGTTTGGTAGATATCTAAGCCGGTCATAAAGTAAAGTCCAAAACCATCCGGTTGTTGGAAAATGAAGTGCATTTATAACTATAACTGAACGTAGCAGAGTCCCATGTCATTAGTACTGCGCGTGGATCGTTTAAACACAAGATACGATAGTCCACTGCAGTCGATGAGACTTAGCCCGTTCAGTAGTTAACTGTGGTATGTTGAGATGAACTCAAGTATGCTAAGTCATAGACACTAATCTTGTTCCACTCTTATTCTGGAAAATTAAGGTCGTCTTTACGACTGGCGTCAACAAGTTGATGGCGACTACTCTTGGGGTCGTACATGGTGGCGACCTTGGTGCGGAGGGACCTCATCACGTTGTCGTCCTGTACAATCCCATTGCGACAGGCGTTCGATGGATGATTCCGACTATATATTACTAAAGTAAGGGTGATCTTGCACTACAGTGATATGCCCATTGGTTCAGGACAGACAAGGCCTTTAGACACGAATCTATCTCAAACGGTACTATGTCGCTATTCGAGAACGATTCGCTCTTGCACACTTAAGTACCGTAATTGTTGTCCTACGCATATGGGTCCAAGGCGCTCTACTCCTGATGCATCCTCCGGACATTCCCTGGGCAACAATTAGACTTTAAACCTTAAGAAGGTCACCTTGTCTATTTCGGTATCGCCCGGTGATGGGCAGCTACGCGCCCTGTTTATTTCATACGTTAGAGCGAAAGCAACCCACGAATAGTTACATACGAAGGCCCGCTAACACTGGTAATTGCATAAGCCCGCAGATTTTGTAGCTAACGAGCATCTCGGCTGCCTGTTATTCCCAAGGCACTGCGAAAGGCCTTTCGCAGTACATATCACGGGTTCGCCGGAGTGGCCCTCACTCCTCAGACCGGCTCAGGGCACCGACATACATTGGATTTACGACCAGCGCGCCTATGACCTCTTTCGCAAGGCGCACCGATGCGCTGCTCGCGTTCGCGCTTTCCTTTTTCCTGGCCCTGTCATGATTCAGCCTAGGGCTATAGGCACTACTGTAGCACTTTATCGGTGAACACCGAAATAATGTACAGTTTGTGAAAAACTGAAATCGAATTCTTGCTAGTTAGCGATGTATTGTAATACGTGACGGGTGTGTTAGGTTGGTCAACAAGGTATGTCACCTGGCGTAGAAAACGGTACTGATTGCATCTTCCTACGTGGCGACCTACGCGTGCTGTTGCGATTGAACTGTGTTAACGTTGGTGATGCGTCCACGTAACGCTCTCAGGGACGACTATCAGCGCCACGGTACAGCATAGGGCTCATGAGAGGAAAGTTTAGCTTAACCTTCAACGTATCGTTGGGCCTGTCTACCAATGGTAACTAAGTTGCTAAGACACCTGTGGGTTACAAGAACGGCTCCTAAAAATAGTCTGAATCGTGATCTATTCCAGGAAACTGAGTCGTGTACCATGCGCTTTCAAAAAGATCTCAAGTTGGTACTTCCCACTTAAAGAGTAGGGAAAGATAATGCAGTAAAGGCTGCGGACGACTGTTTCATGTAGCTACCCATATGAATCCCACTGTTAGGGTAGACAGGACGAATAGATACAGAACAGTAAGGTCTCCGTGTCAGTAACCGGTAAGCAGAGGCGAGATTGTGCGGATTGAGATACGAGGATGTTCGTCGAAACCCTACCCCGGCTAGTTGATATCTAGACTAACGGTAGATCACGGCTAGCCGGCCGCGGGTTCAGGTAGCTTTTTCGATTCTTGCCGTGTTAATGAGTATCCAAGGGATTAACTTCAATTGGGGGTCAAACACTGGCCCTGGGGACACGTCCGGTCAGAGTGGGCTGACATAACTCCTGCTACACACGCACTGGTGTCGAGTCCATCCAAGATTTTCGAAGTGGATAATTTTCGAACAGTAGATTTAAAAGCATATCATCATTCCGCTGCATTTTCAATACTCATCTACTCTGCCCCACTTTGCTGGTGCCAATGTAGCGCTAGGCCAGTTCGATCCCACCAAACAGCCTTACAGCCGGGTCCCACTAGTTAGTATTTGCGACAATCGGAACCTTATTGGGCATGTTCAAAGGCTACGTTATAAAGCACATCAAATTTACCGAAAGCTGTAAATCATCCAATTCCTGATCATCCTGCCCTGTAGTTCGCCACTATCCTGGTAAACTGTAGAAAGAATGACACGTGGCTCACTGATTTAGGAGGCGTAACGGGTTGGATAAAGAGTAGACGCTTCCCCGTCACGAGCGCACAAACTGAAGAGCCCTGGATCACCACTGCCCCACTTTCCAGGGGGGAAGGGGTGGTGCGGTAAATATAAGGGGCAATAGTGACCATACTTGTCATTCTCAATGAAACTTCTACATATTTCGTAGAAGATTACGGACCACGACGCCTCCACGATTTCGGGGCGTAATAGCGTCCATTTTGTTCCGTAACTGCTGGTTCAGCGCACTGACCTACTCCGTTTCTTGACGATTCGACAAGCGTGCCGAGCGCCCGATGGGTTAGAAGTGTTATTACTATGGTCAAGAGCCATAGGGATAATTGAAGGCGTTCCTGAGGATAGCTGAAATAGTCAGATGAGGACGCAGCTAAGGAGCCTGACCCTCGATGCTCTTCAGCTCATGCATCAGATCGCGATTGCATCGCGGGCTTGTGCTTTCCATACTGCTAAGCAGCCGCCCATCTTAAGGAATTTGAGAGCTTCGCATCCAGAGGTCTTTTGCAATTACGCGTACTCTTGGGGAGTATGGCCCGAGTAGTGCACGCGGTACAGAGTGAAGAGTAGCATCGCTTACTCTGGCAACTATTTCTGGGGCTATTTTTAAATACGAACAAATCGCAGATATTACGAGGCGCAGAACGATCACCAGCAGTAACTTTGCAGCACTGCTAACCAGTTCGGCAGAACCGGACGTTATGCGCCGTCCTGGTCTTATGGCTGTGTCCGGGCACCTGATACTCAACTAGGGGTGCTACATTGCGTGTAGGGGAGTGCCGAATCCCAACTAGTGTAATCGACCCAATAGGGATCATTCCATGCGGTTAAGGTTCCTAGGACAATGGTTATCGAAGTGGCAGAAATTAGAAGGTCATGAAATCGCAGTCGGTTAATCTGGCAGCATAAACCAAAACTCATTATTAATTAGAGGACCAGTTAACGGTCGGATCGGGCTTTGGCGTAGCTTCGAAGGTCGAGCCAATCAAAACGTTTGTGTCTTCAATAGAGCACGCTATAAGTGAACTACATGCTAGTACTTTGGACTGGGCCATACTGCACTTGCGCAGTTCCGTGGCTGTTCGGTTTGCGATGTAGCGTTTGCACATAATCATGTTCGATACCCGCAGCTCCCTATATTGGTTTGAAGGGTAGGAAATAGTTCTTCCACTCGAATCTTTTATAATGTTTGAGAGAGATCCGTGGAAACTCGGCTGACCCATGATGGTGCGGTGGCGATCACCCCGCAGATTTGTTAGCAGACATGCCTCTTTGGAAGTTCGGAAGTGGATAGGTGGGGATAGACATTACATAGGCGAATAGGTACGCTAACGAAAGGGTAGCATAATCAACGCGCGCACGGTAGGTTGCTGTCTCCTGGACTCATGCCCACGCATCGAGCTAGTGTCGAACGGAGTAAAGTCCCCGGACTAACGATTCATACTATGTAGGAATCCATAAATATTGGTCTGCTTTCGCGTAACAGCATGATGTGAGTGTACTAGCATCTGCTGCAATTGAAGAAGCGTGCGAGCTTTAGTTTCCTCGCGAAAAGATGGCAGCTCGTACAGACCAATGCTACTAACCGAGCCGTCACCATATGCCGCACTTAGGCTCAATGGCATTCAAGCTCTAGGCAAGTTCAGACCATACTTCAAAGTCCCAGTTTTATCGCGCCGCATGAGTAAACGAACCTGACTAGATAGAATCACATGCTAGGAAAAACTCGTAAGTACAGCCATCATATTTCGCGGCCGGCTAACTCGCGCGCTGAGGGTTTACAGACCGCGCGGACGTATGGGACGTATATGAGGACGTGGTGCTCAATATATACAACACGACCTGATTCCGATGATACTATCCACATAATACACCCGCCTACGGAATCGTTCACAGCTTGCAGCAACGATCTGCCGGTATGTCTCGAACATGACAGGTCGCGTCCTTCTTGAATGCTTCGTATATCCTTTCGATCCCAGTAAGTGTTCGTGTCTTCGGGAGGGGTGACACTGGATCGATAACGCTAGGATGTTATAGCATCATCGCAGCTATGCATGGCTGATTCGTCTCGCCGCGGCACGCGGCTGATGCCCCAGCTTAACTTGAGTATATCTGCTCGCTACATTGGCGGAATCCGAATCCCCGGGCTACAGACATATAAGATAATAGGTAGTGAACAAAGGGGAGTAATCCTGGCGGGCTTTAGAGCTATATGGCAGCCGATGCCCGACTTTTGACCCGCCGCCGCGCGCCTACCTACCCTTTGGTACATGCTAATTGAGCACAATGGGCAGAGCTTGTCGAACGTTTAGGCGGAGCTATTCCTCCCCTAACAGGCGATCGTCGGGAACGGACCCGTAACGTTGGGGGAAAAATTGCATGATAATCAGACATCAAACGTATTGATTAGGTGACTTTCGCGTAGACCCCCTTTGCCTCTGTTTCATGTGGCTCCTGGACTTCCGGCGTCTCGCAATATAGGGAATGCGATCCTGAGCCCCATAAGCTTAATCGTCTGGGTTCTGCATCGCTTTCAGGAATCGCTGCATCTTCGTGGAGCCGGAGGTTTTGCCTGCGAATTGCGGCGAGGCCTACCTTCTGCCATATTCGGTTTCTACTTTGCCGTCGTGCAGCTTCCTAACGTAGTATCCTCTTCTGGTACGGACGCGCTAGTACGTGCAATCTAGTCAAACTGACCAAACTCACTAAAGGCAGAGGACTGGTGCCCCTTTGATAGGAGTTCCGTAAATCTCGAGTCGCCCCCTCACATCGCCCACTCAGCGAAACAGGTAACGCTGATAATAAGGCCTACGTAACCTTCTCCATTCAAAAAGATCGAAGTCGGCGCGGCTCATAGTCATTCTTTCTAAATGTACGCGAGCCACGCGTCCGATCGCCTCTCGCGTAAAGTCTGGTCGATGTATCACCACGAGTATCGCAACTTAGACCTGAAGTTTGGGGTATAATCGCGAATCCGTTGGTAGAACCTGTCCCACTGGACATTTTGACTGGATGTTTATTCAACTTTACCTGCATGTATAAACTCAAGAATCAGAAAGAAGCGAACGTCTCGTCCAATCTAAGCACCTGGCAGTCCTATACCGCAGGACACTGTGGATGGTCAACGGCGTTGCTATTAGATGGGAGGTGGGCTGGTCCCCTACCGTTATATCCACACGATGGTATTCACCATCAATCTGCTCCGACCATGAATGGCTACGGGTCCCAATTATTCATTTTTCAAGCAAAGGAGTAGCGACACTATGGGAGGTTCCGCCTCATAAGCACCCAGGATATGGGTTCTTGGAGACCGCATACTGAAAGCCTCCGGTATTATCGCTGATTCAAGGCCAGCAGGGAGAGAAACTAACTGGGAGCCAACCAAACTAACCGTAGGGTCCTTTTGATTGTTACTCTACGGGGACTTGAGATTACGTAAGACTCTTTAGTCACATAAACAATTCCGAGGTTGTAACCTTTAATAGTCTACCCGATGTCGTCGCCCGTCTGTCCTTGGTGGAGAAGTTCCCTTTTTGAAAGTACCCTTATAAGACCTAATTTTCATCTCAGGAAATATCTAAGTTATACGGCAGCCGACTGAGTAAAATGCGACCGTCAGCACCCTGAGACCTAAGAACGAGTACGTAGAAGAGGAACCGAGTATAACAATATAATTGTCCGGACCGCAGGGCGTTCACCTGAAGGTACTGGAGATCCCCGGCACACCAGAATCAATTTTGTCAATGTCTTTAAGCCCCGTACGTCGCAGGTTAAGAGCCAATCATTTGCTTGACCTCCCTGACTCGTTGGGTACTAGCTCAACTTTAAAGAGGGACGCTATGTTCGCTTGGTCTAGAATACACAGCGGTGGACGGGGGTCGTTTTTAAGCGGGCGGGGGCGACGATACTACATGCGTCAGGAACTGGCCGTGTAAGCATACGTTTAGATTCAACTGCTCCTGGTACTAGCTAGTGGTACAAGATGATCGTCTAACTTGTAGGGCCTGCAATTTTTGTAGGATTGGTCTTTCGCACTAAAGACGTGTACCCTCTTCGGGTATTCTTAGTAATTGCGCACACATTTCAGGGGATCGACCGTGTGTATCTACCGGGTCGAGTCATTGTTTTCCTGAGATAACGCAACGTTCCCGGGTAAGGGCAAGTCGTTAATTTCTCGCATTCACAAGTCCACTTCTATTAGGGCAATGTTACCCTTTCTTTTTAGAACATAACGACGGGTAGCCCAATAGCGCTTCGTAAAGTATATGAGATGATTCTACGCGCTGAAAGTTCCAATAGGCCTGTGACTATTGTGTAAAGTGGACCCTCGTGAGATCCTACAGGATTACGATCCCACTGTAACGGCCTCATCCCCACTCTAATACTCAGGGAACCAACTGGTTAATAAAGCATCCGGTAGCAAAGCATGACCTCGTTCATTTTCCTTTCCCATATCCTCGGTACGTAAGAACGCACGGAAGCGGCTTGGCTCCAAGCGCAACCCATAACGAAATGCTTCCTAGCCCTAGCGTCCAGGAAGGGGACATGCGTTAAGTTTCACAGGTTGTCAATTTGGTACATTGGTGTCCAGAGCAGATTGGAAATAATGCTCATATGTTGCTAATCCCAATCAAAAGGCCGAGGAATGGAGCCTTCGAGATTCGATCGCCGTGGGTTGGCCCCCAGGAGCTCCCAGATACTTAGAATCCGAAATATATAAGATGCAAACTCGCAGTTGTCAGATGCGCTGTGGCACATTGTCCTGGAATGTGCTGGCCTCACAGACCATTCACCTGCCGTAGGTCACTGCGAAATAAATCGAGTCGTTGCCATGTGCAATGGGTCTCAATGCTAACGTCCTTCTTACGGGGGGGCGCGTTGCCGCTGTACATCTCAAGTTAGGCACCGAGTTGTGCTGTTTGTCATTCACCATATGCCCCCTTCACATCTGAACCTATTTAACCCCTCCATTGATCTGAACGACGCCGTTTGGACGACCGCTGGTGGTCAATAAACGTGGACGACCACTTCTGCCCCCGAGCTCGGCCCCACGATCTTAGTCCCGGTCCGGAGGCCATCCTATTCCGCACTTTGGGACGGGACCGCTGTTTAACCCATACGGAGCCTGGTGCCAACCTTTACTTCTACCCGATCGATGGAAATTATTGGGTCGGCTTATATGATTAAGGTTGGACTAGTATATGCGTTAGCGCCACTACAGTTTACAGATTTGCTCGTGGTAGGTCGATCTAGTACTCATGGAGCGGGCAACGAAAAAGAAGCTCTAGTTCCCCTCGAAACTTCTCGCAGCTAGAGGCGAAGGGCCAGAAGAGTCAGTATCATAAGATCGAATACCGACCATCTTGAACGGAGTCCGGCTACTCCATACAAACCTTACTTCAGATGAATCGTGTCGAAATCTGACATCCCCCGAGGATGAACAGTATCTAGTTTCCTGGCGAACGCCGGGTTGCGTAGAGCGAGCAATTGCATCAGACTTGAATTATGTGGTGAGCATCTAGCCCGGCTAATAAGCTCCGTCATAAGGTTTGCTAGGGTACTAAGTAGAAGGCCAACGTTTACCGTTATTTCTCGATAGCTGTAGTGCCGCCCCACCGCTGCGAGAACGGCAAGGCATTTAAAGGGTCTGTTGATCGGGACTAGTGTGCTCAACTTCTTTAGTCGTAGTTTTATATACCTTAGTTCAGTATCGAAGATGATGTACCGCAAATCTAGAGCCCGATCATTCGATGTCCCAGAAGATGTTTATGATAAAGCGTCGCTACAGGGTTGACGACACTATCACGCCGGACACATAAGAATAGATAAAGGCTACTTCCAACCAGACTAGGGCGACAGAGCGTGTAAGCTTCTAAGGCCGTACTTGATAGTCTTAATGACGTGTATACCTTATAGATCATCAAACTAAGAGTAGTGTTTGTGGGGGACATCAGTCCAGTTT
This sequence comes from Callorhinchus milii, assembly GCF_018977255.1. NCBI lineage: Eukaryota > Metazoa > Chordata > Chondrichthyes > Chimaeriformes > Callorhinchidae > Callorhinchus > Callorhinchus milii. The sequence continues at coordinate 8,533 of NW_024705270.1, read as the reverse complement.
ATAACTCTCGGCCTTAAAATGATGCACCGGGGATGGCAAACGAGTTACGCTACTGCGGCAAACCTACGCTATACGGCTCTTCCACGGGATAAAAGGGCAACTTTTCAAATGTGGGTCAGCTGCTGTTGTGTGAGTAGCCCAATCCAGCTGGCGCGCGACTCAGTTCGTTTCCGTTAGTGGAGAGTTTTACCGAGCGTGAACAATGATTACACAAAACCAGCGCACATAACGGGATAGCCATCCCGAGCGACGCTAAGGTCACTTTCCTCTTATAGGGGTGAAACTGCCGCTTAGGGAGGATGGTGTGGCGTCCCCAACTCATCACGACCAGAATGGGGAGTCAAAGCCGAAGCGAGAGCGACACAATGGATGTCCTCTCCAGTGTGCGAGTGATCACGTGTAAACGGGAAACCTGCAGCGTTCCACGATGCCCCATATGGCGAGTGTCCCATTAAAACATTGCACATCGTGTAATAAAGTTGGCGGAACCGTGCTAGGTCACAAAGTACTCGGTGACAAATCTGGAGTGGAGCTCCGAATATGCATCACCGTCAACCAGAAATGCCTTTTGTTGCGGCAATAGATCTCCCCTCCGTTGAAGAGTTTATATCTGGAGACTGTACGACTCCTCCGACCGAAGTACTAAAAGGTGCTTTACAGAGCGTGAAAGGGAAGTCTGATCACTGGGAGTCCCCGGCTCGACAGGCTCTACAGGTCAATGTTGATACAGCGGGCTCCCTATGCGCTTGTGCAGCGCGTGGACTCCGGTATAATTACAGTACCAGACTCATCAGAGCGTAGTCACTTTATTAGGACCCACTTCCACTTCCCTAGATGTCGCCCGGTTACTCAAGCGCAAAAGACAGCAGTTACCCATAGGCCTATAGACAACTCTTTGATGACTGCATTTCTTCTTTGGGGGTTATGCGAGCGACCGGTTAATGTGTTATCGTCACGCACTTGTGTCCAGATACCTTTTATATTGAAGCAATGCAGAAACAAGGGGTATCCATACCTGGACCGCACAGGTTAGCCGCTAATGTTATATTAGCATAATGTAACGGGGAAAACCATGGTTCACATTTCGGTACTGATTAAGCTATAACTGCAACGTTTCGTCCGATGTCATACGGGTAAATCTATTTTGATAATGCTGAGGCCCCTTCTTTGGACACGGGATTCGCCGTCAAAGCATCCTGACGTGTGGGTTTTCTTCGAGACCGGTAAACATCAAATGCTCCTAGGCGAGAATTTAGCTCAACAATCTCTGGTGGGACGAAAATACACGGAGTCTACTTCGGGGCCAGAGTT
>NW_024705270.1:0-7192 GCF_018977255.1 Callorhinchus milii | reverse complement strand
ACCGCTCCCCACATACATACACATACATTATAGTGATATCAAATTTGCTTGCGTTCACAATTATATTCCACATTTGTTGGACTTTTCCAGTGCGAACACAGATTATACTGCTCCAAAGTTCCTTTGCCCTGCAGTTCAGGCAATCTAAGCCTCGTCACGAGTCTCCATCAGCATCATAATTCGTAGCACTTACACCAGACATGCTGTCAGTTACACTAACACCATTAGTTATACTATTTTAATTATGCTACACCATTGCGTTCATGACATTGTTTTTATTATTTAACGGTTATTGTTTATGCGAATCTTTCATACATGTGTTGTTATTATGTACCTATGTTGAGCTTCTTTCGCACCGTACGTAGCCAACCGTGCTAATCGGATATGCGGGGTGAAAGGACAACAAACTTAACACAAAAAGCAGTTCTAAAATGTTTACATTTTTATTCCAAATTTCAAAGTGCATAGCTGTTTTTGTTTGCATTACGACTGCATGTATTGTGGTCTATGCAAACATGACTCCTTGTAAAAAAAAGGTGTCAGTTTTGTTGCCAGATAAAAGGGTAAAAAAACAATTATCACATTTTTACACTGGCAAATGAGGTTCCAATGGTGCATAGCTGCAATAGCTTCCTAATATCGGAAATAAGAAAGGAAAAAAATTTAGAAAATCAAATACCACTACTTTCATTAGTTTAACCAAAAACAATAATCTTATATATTAGCGTTTTTTTTATATTACTTTCATTTAGCCACGAGGGGCCTGGGTGGGTGAGATGGATTACAACATGGTGATTGAGGACAACCATTAGTGCTACACAGCCCCGCGTCACGTTTGGACAATGCCCTCTTCAATGTCAAGGTCACGGTGTGGGAAAGTGGCACGCCACCCGTCTGGAACTGGGGAGGGGGAAAAATGTTTGGTCGCTTAGGAGCAACACAATCAGCCCGCATTGTCACCGGCAAAAAACCCCAAACAGTGATTCGATGCGTGCAGTCATCTCTCTACAAGTCCCGCATTAACAATTGCATCGGCACTCAAGTGAACATAACTTGTTGTTCAAATCCCGAGTGTAATTGCAACATCACGCGGGCGGTTTATACTTTGAATGGGAAGCGAAGCTGCGTAACGCACCGCGCGCACACATCCCGAAGCGATGTCGTACTGTCTCACGCTGCTATTGCTGCTCCTGCAGTCCCCACCTAATCCTAATCCGCAATGATGAGGACACATAACCATTATCCCCGTTTATCCTTACAGCCATTTGGGTCACATTCCTTACGAGCCAAACGAGGCTGACTTCATGCCCGAACGCGGCGCACTGACTGAAGCAACACAGTTTTTGTACATTTATTGACAGCATCAGAATTTTTATTTTGTAATCTACTCTAAACGCGCGTTGAATCACACGGATATTTGTGTGTGTGTGCGATTCCTTAACGTGTTAATAAATAGAAGTTGAGACATCGCTGGCCTCAAACTCACGTGGCTGTTGTGACAGAGCAGACACCGGAGCAGCGAGTGTCTCCTTTGCTGTCAGCCACTGGCTTCTGGAGTTCCAATTAAAATAGCAACAACAACTCTTACTACTCCACTGATCACATGCTCGAGTCAATAACCTGACTGCCGTGTTATCAATAAGGTGTGTGTGAATTGTACTCTCAAAGGGAGCGGTGGTGCTGAGGTTAGCGCGTTGCGCTACGAAACTGGCGACCCGGCTTCGATTCCCGCTCACGGCCAGCACCGGTGACGATGATCTGAACCGGTCCTGGGCACCCCCTAGGTCGACTCAGCCTCAAATGAGTAACCTGGTGCGGTGTGCAGTAAACATCGCCACTCGGGAGACAAAGGTGGCCGGGCGTGGTGCTGGCCACCCACACGCCCTTCGTGTGCCGTGCCGCCTTCATAGGTGCTGCTCGCTAACAGCACTTGCTCCTTATTCTCTTGATGACCTGCAGTGTTGAGGCGATTGTGGTTCTTAGATTGTTGTTGTCATACCCATTGTGACTACAAATGTAGAGTATGTAAAAAATTACCTTCAAATAAATAGCATCAGATAGTAACTAGCAGTTAAAAATACAAAAATTAAGTTTACGGGGTATCATCCTGCGATGAATACCACAACTTTCAAAACAGGTACAACAACATCTGACAGCACATACGATAACATTAACCTTAATACATTAATACAGAACAGACACGGAGTGTAAGTGCGCAAGACGAGTTAAAAGGTATTGTCAAAATAAGATTGTTAATTTTCTTCATGTTCGATTGACAGATTATTGAAACAAATATATATTGCTCAATCTTGCATGAAAAAGCACAGCAGAGCAGTGTGGCTCCCTTGCAAGATCCTCCCAACAGCTGTATCAGTCGTGGGGAATTGTTTGACCATACTTCACCGCGGGGGTCCGTGTGGGATACTTCAAATGAAGGGATCGGGTCAGACATGGCTCGCCACTGGTGTAAGCCGTGGGTGCTGGGAATCGAATTCAGGTGTCACAGTCCACACATAGCCACTGCTGCATTATACCTGGTACAGCCTCAATGTCATTTAGTCGCAGTTGGGCGTAGAAGGGGGGCATTCGCAGCTATGGCAACAAACCTACGGCGTGAAACTACGAAGTGCAATCTTCATACTTCTGTAGTTGGTACAAACGCAGTGCAAAGGCGCCGGAGAATCACTACCAAAAATAACCGCGTCCAGCAAGGGCTTGGATGATGTTAGTTTTATAGCCATCCTTACACACTCCCTCCACTTACAACTTTTTTCACCAAAAGCATCTTACATCGGCTGTAATGGCAACAACAAGCGAGCCTACACACACGGCCGTCACGGTTGCTTCAGTGATACGACTTTGTGAAGTTTCATGTTCTCGGTGAAAACTGTATCGCACACACACACACTGCTTTGCTACTTTTCAAAGGTTATTTGCATCATGCACGGTACATCAATGGAATGCGGTGCGTTGCCACTAGAATAATTGTGAAAATCATGGGCTTATGGTCGGGGTGTAATCCGAACTGGTTGTTGTTGTTGAAGTGGCTACTGTGCCCAAATGGCAGTCACTCGTCGCCCTTGAGGGCAGACCCCAGTGACTTGGCGTGCCGACTGTTTGGCTCGACTCCAGGTTTCGGTGGTCTGTCTCCTATGGCGCTGTCTTCACAACATTCAGCGACATGCAACGATACCTATACATCTCGCCACGGTGGCGAGATGTTAACTACCTCGCCTGGTATGCAGGCGGTCGTGGGTTCAATCCCGACCCTGACGCCTGCTGTATAGTTGGAGTTTGCGTGTCTCTCTCCTCGTGGTCCGGTTTTTCCTTCCACATTTATAATTATGAACACGCGTTTCGAGTATTTGGCTGCGATAAATGTCTACGTGATAAGCCACTTTGTTGAGCTATCATTATGACCAGGTCACTTCTGAAATAGAGCTATATAGCTCAGTGGGCCTTACCTAGTAAAATATTTTTTGTTATAGTATAGTTAATTATATACATTTTAAGTGCAGCATGTTAAGTAGCAAAGACTGAAATGTGAAATGTAATTACTCTGCAGAAAAATTGTATCTGTTAACTGTGGTTAACCTTCAGGGTATTATGTACGGCGTGTGTGTGTGTGCCTCATATAACACAGTGTACCTTTAAGTGGTGTATATGTAGTTCTCAGAGTCTCCACTTTGGCAGCTTCAGAACCCAAACCGGGTAACTCGCATGAAATGGATCGTGCAGTTTCCAATCACGAGCCAATCCGATGGTTAACATCCCCAGTAGAATACCACGCCATGTTCAAGCACTTTTCAAAACACGAGCCATTGAAGCCCAGGGGTAGAGAATACTAAAAATGTTAACCACATTCTTTATTCATGCTAAGAGCGGTGGTCTTAAATATATTTGCTGAAGACTTCTGCAAATACAATCACAAGCCTGTTTTATTATTGAATTGCACCCCAGCTTGACAGAAGGAGGCAATTCATGCTCTTGATTTTCTAAATCCCTTGTTTCATGCATCACACGTGGGGCTGGGTGGGGGGGGTCACAGGGTGCAGGTCTACCGAGTGTGCCACTCGAACGGAGAGGCAGGATGCGTGGTGTGGCAGAGGGTTCCAACAGCCCCCAACGCTGGGGAATGATTCGCCTCGGATCTGTGAATGCGCAGAGGGTCCTGCAGTTTTTAAAACATTACTTTTAAAATATATTTTTTAAACATTTATATGCGTATGCATGTTGACAGCTTTTGCATCTTCAGGATTTACCATCTCTCTTTTACAATTCGTTTTTAAAGTGGTTTTGCACACGACCAATGACTGAATGTTGAGGGTAGAATGTGGGGGGGGGGGGGGTGAGAGACCTCTTTCAATCGTGGTGCGAACCGAAGTAGCGTCTTGAGCCACGATGAGGTGGAGGTGTGGACTGGCGCCCTCCTGCACAGGCCCTGCTGCTGCTGCTGCTCGTGTCTGCTGCTCAACAGACGGACCACACGCGAGCAGCAGGACAAAGAGGCCTTGTGCCCCACATTAGCCCTTTACTCCACCCGACGATATTTGATCATGTGTGTTTGTCATCTCATTGCACAGTGGTTTTCAGATGTTGCCATTCCTGTTTTTTTAGTTGTATAGGATTGTACACTTATTAACCATATTATATGCATTTCTAACGAGCAGTATTTAATGTACGTTCAATATTTATTTGATGGTTGTCTCGTACGTGTGTATGTTGAGCTTCTTTCGCACCGTACGTAGCCAACCGTGCTAATCGAAGGTGTGTAAACGATGTCTTATTTCATGATTTATTTCTGTGCAGCTCCTCGAAGCGATTTTTATTGGTAAAAGTGCCAGATTTAAAAAAAAGAACGTTTCATTGATTGTCCTCGTCACAAGGGAGGAGGCGACGTGGATCGAGATTGTACCACTGGTGGCTGTGTCATTTACACAATATTGTATTCAACACATTACATTGTAATCCGTCATACTCGTATCTGCCATCAGAAATGTTCAGGCTACACAGTGTGAATAATCTGCCCAGGTCATACATTCTGCAATCACATCCTGCTATATATGGTCTTCAAAACAGTGTACACGTATTTTAAGTTGTATGACCACATGCATTGACAGCAGCATTGGGTTATGTCACAGTCAATGCTTCAGTGGGAGCTCATTAAAGGATAATGCACGTTTCAGTTTCAAGATAGCTCACTGTGATATACAGCATGCGCAGAACCGTGAAGAACATTTAAATAATAATAATAGGATACTGGTGCATAATAGTAAATTAGTTGAGCTGTGAACACCGAAAACCTATTCTTATTCTGCATCATAGTTGACACTGGAAAAAAGGTCCCATCGATATAACTGCTGGACCCGAGCTAGAAGTGTTCTGATACTTCCATTGCCTTGGAACTGTTCACCCTTTGGCATTCTCAGGTCTCACACTGGTGGTGAGACCAGGCCATAACCCATGAAGAAGGCTGTCTCTGGTGTAGGCCAATTAGTTTTAAGGACAATGCAATTATGATCAGAGCATGTTTATTTGCATGTTTTGCCACAAATATCTGTGGTTAATGCAGACTTGATGCCTTGCAAAACGTATCTATTTTGGTGTTTGAACATCTTAACACCTCCTGTTTTATTGCCAGGAAAGATAAAATCTCTTCTTATTTTTCATCGTTTTGATACGGAAAAAAAGGTCCCATAAATACCGACAGCCTCACTGATCCCCCCACGTTCGCGATGCGTGAGGTCATCGCCGTCCTTGTACCACCGCGATGTCTACGGTGCCTCCCACTTAAGAGCGCGAAGCCACTTGCTGAAGAATGCGAAGCCAACTCATTCCCACCGCTCTGCCCACACCGCGTGCCTCAACATGAGCGTACATCCCGAGTCATCCTCATGGTGGTGGTGATAATTCCTTTAATATCCTCCTTTTGTGTTGCAATCACTCGCCATATCTCAAACACCTCTAGTCAAATAACAGCAACTTACTATTGAGCGGCTAAGTTAGCATCTAGCTCCTTAATAAAGGTATTTTTTGGGTTAGATTGCATAAACATAAGTGTGTCGTTAAACCCACCACTACCCTACACAGCCAATGAAAAAGGTTTGTCCTTGATTCCCATATTAATATAGATATCACTCATGCATAAAATACCATTTTCTTTAAACTCACGAATTATTTATCTTCTCTTCTAAAGGAGTTTCCAAGCTCTTTATCTGTATGAGTGTGCTTGGTTGCCCAGGAAAGCCTCCCCCATCTCATGACTCTTTGCAGGAGGCTCCTGCCAGGGTTTCTCGGGGGCGATGCTCGTTTTGATAAATACCAATTGAGTCATTTGCGGGTATTTTTTTTTATTTGGCAAAATTTGGACCATGACTCTGGCACACACAATGGTCTACTATTGCAAAATATGTCACGGGAACTTTAACGTCCACTGTGAAAACAGATGGCGCTTCAGTAGTAACCAGGGCAGCCGCTGGAGTCGAACCGTGAAGCTCTGCAACAAAATCTTGGCCTGCTAAAAATCAATGTGCCTCTTGAACCCTATCTCATAGCCCCTCTCCATTGTGGACATTGCAGCCTGAAGATAGATGAGGACGGCTGGATGATGGTTAAGAGGTGAAGAAAAATAAATGAAAAAATGTGTAGAGAATAAGTGGAGAAAAGGGGGAGGCTAGCATTAGCTGGGATTGAGTGAACAATGGTAAGTGAATGAGACCAAGTAAGTGGATGTAAAGTATATATATAATAAAAATAGACGTGATTTATTATTATTATTTTATTTTACATTTTTTGTTTTCACATGACTGCATACAGGACTGTAACTGAAAGATACTCGCATTGCAAGCTCAGTTCCGACACAGTGATGCTCTTGGTGATGGTGGTGACAGCGGTGGAAGTGATGCATTACTGTTAATCATCACTTGATGAGGCCCTGGGCGAGGCTGGCTTCATCCAGAGTGTAGCTTACATTGCTCTTGTCAGTCAAGAGTGTGTCCCTCATTTTCTGGTCAGTACACGTGGGTCAACTGATGGTGTCTCCCGCATTGTTATAATCAGTAAATGTGGGTCCATTAAAGGTGTGTCTCGCATTGCTCTCGTCAATGAACGTGGGTCCATCCATGCTGTCTCCCACATTGTTCTCTTCAGCGAATTTGGATTGACCCATGGTGTCTTTCGAATTGGTCTCATC
>NW_024705269.1:35056-57628 GCF_018977255.1 Callorhinchus milii | reverse complement strand
CTACGCTGGTGTACGGGAAAAAATTTTGCGCGTCGGCGATTCCGTGGCTTAAACAGGGATGGCTTACGCCAACTTGAAGCCCTCACGACGACATTATGACCGTGCATCAGAGGTACATTCTAATTATTCCGAGGGTCCGATAACTTAGAGACTAACTGCTCTTCTCATCGTCCGCCGACACAATCGCGACTATAGCCTCGGACAAGCTGATTATTTGAATTCCAGTCGTCGTCGATACCGATGGTGTTACCACTCCGTTAACCCCCCTAGAGCACTCCAGACTTTCTTGTTCTGCCAAGCGCGAAACGATGCCCGCCTTAACCTATAGTAGGAAGTCGCGGTTACGACGTTGGTAACGCAACTCGTGATCCTATCGGGGACGGGGCTCTCAGCCCATCAGCGCCTCATGAGCAGGCTCTAGAAGCTCCTAGAGTTCTCCCGTAGAGAGGGTCTTGTTCATTTGATATGAGCTTGTAGCCGCCATTTGTCGATGAGACTTCGGCTCAATTGCCTTGCTACCACTCTGCCAACGCTAGGGCGGTCGAGTAGGTGTTAAAGCTGGCTACCGGATACGGTGCCAGTATGACTAGGACGGACATGTCTTTCTCCACACGAATTGTCGGCCATTCGTATAAAGGAAAGAAGTGCGCCTGGATGGCTATGAGGGACTAGTCGTGCCATTAAGAGCACCGTTATCGTTCGCGTCCGTGTACCAAATACTTAGTTGGGGGCTCCCCTAGGAAGCGAAATGCCCCGGGTGTAGAGACTATCACGCCGCAGCACGGTGGGGCCCCATCATGCCCCTGGATAGCGGATTAAATCAATCCTGAACGAGGCATGTCTGCGCGTAGAAAGGGGATACATATAATCAAGGTGAATGGAAACATCCGCAATTAAAATTCTGTACTTCCCCTACTCTTTCTAAATCATCGTTCCCCTCTTGAACTACTCTCTGTTATAGATACGGATGATGGTAGGTCGCTACATGGTATTCCCATTGAATGCCGGAATTAGTCGCTTAAACTCCAATAAATGCAGTGATTAAAAGAAACGGGCCAGAACAGAGCCAGTTTGTTTACGGGCTCCTCCAGACGCCTTTCTAGCTATATGGACGGTTTACCTACCGTGAACCGATCGATTGCCGCCTTCATCTTACATGGCATATCTTTGGGTTAAAAATGTATGAGCGGGTGTCACGACGTGCCTACGGAGGGATAAAACCCAGGGGTCTAACGTTTTTTTTATCACGTGGTACGTGCAGTTAGCGCTCAAGCGGTTTTTTACCGTTTAGTAGTGGAGATGTCAGCAGAAAGGCAGATCCCTCTAATCTCATTGGTCGATCGAGAGTTGCTGTTCAGGTGAGGGCAACTTACAGCTTCTTTTTTGTCCCACACTCGCGGCAGCTGCAACTCCTGAGAACGCCCTGTATAAAGGTCTTTGAATTCGCCGCGCTCTGTTACAATCCAATGTCCACCCTGTCTTATAGATGAAAGTGGCCTTTCTACATTTTAAGGGCAAGGTCACAAAACACGGAAACGATATTTTCGATCGAAGGGACCAGGTCCATAACGCGCTCGGGAGTCCCAGACGGGAAGATATAGTTACCAAGCTGAACCCTACTTTTGATCCACCAGACAGTTGACTCGCGGGGATCTTTGTAGCAAAGGCGATGTCTTATCTCGAGATCGCGCCGAAGGGACCCTTTAATGCCAACCATTACCTTAGGATAACGAAGGCGAACAACAGTGCTGATAGCAATCCATTCTACCAGTAAGTACCTTACGGCGAGAATCATACGAGGACACAGCATCAACAAAATCCGTGCTTGGAAACCGGCACCCAATCAGAAACTTTATGAAGCGGAAACATGTCGTAAATTTGTCCGCCTTAGGACATCGTTATCCATGTTCGCTCGACCCTTACATTAGCGTCGGAAACCTATGATGTGTACCCTCTGCTGGAGGTCGTTATCCCCACAGTTGCCTCTTGGCGGGCCAACGGAACCTAGGGAGCTGGTGAGATCACTACATCTGTACAAGAACGGATAAGCCCGGCTTGGGTACTTGCACTATTTCTTGGGCTTTTATCTTTGCTGTCGGAAAGAGGCGGCAAGCTATGTTCATGAATCAGAGCAAGATGACTTTCATGGCGGAAAAATCGTACTTCATAATCAGGGCTTGGAATAACTCTGAACACATAGCGGCTCGTGTACTAACTAAGTGATTTGACATATGTCGTGACAGGTAAACGCCGTACCTTCATTCTCCCTGGAGATTCTAGGGGTGATTGTGACATGTCTTACAAATCCCTATTTTCCTACTATTTTACGTTGTGTAGCGTCCACGATCATTGACAACTTTCAAGTCTCGTCGGGATTAATTTTCTGATCAACTCTCCCACGGGTATCAGTCGTCCGAAATAAGCGGGTCACCCTGACTTAGGGCTTATGGGTTATAGCTGTTGACCCAAACAATTACCAATCACAGACGAGCTGTCAGACTGCTTGAGCACTGTTCTAAATTGCGTGCTAAAGCTAGCGTCAGGCAGCAAGACAAGCACTGAATCATACGTCAGTGATTATTCATAGATGGTAAATACGTGAGGTGATCTAATTTATCCCGTAAAGAGATGCGCTTGGAGAATGAGGGAATTCTCTCCAGATACTACCTCACAGTACCCACATTAATCTGACCGATCCTGCCTCGTAGAGTGTCGCCATTCCTCGTATTTCTTGGAGAATCGTCCTGCGTCCTACCGTGACAGCTTATCTTTGTTATCCCGTAGACAGCTTTGGCGAGGTCAGTCAACCCCCCTGCATCAAGGGCGATCGTCTGCGTAAATAAGAAAAGGACATAGCCTCTGCCGACCACGTGAGCGGTTATCTAGCGAGTGACACTACCCCAGTACACCGGAGACTTTGCACGCCATCGGCAGCTGGGGGACCTGGCCATGTTCGAATCGGTTGATAGAGTCCCACGACCTGTGCGAAAGGGCGTTCCGGTGGCTCTTCGAGCGATTTGACACTATCGACACTTGAACCAGTCCCTGAATATGAAAGTAATGTCTGTCAGAAGTGTCCGCAGAAATACAAATCGCCTGGCAGTGAGATTACTGCTATTGACCCAATAAATAGAGACCTATTTTCTTTAACAATCGCAAAATTTGGCGTCTGCATGCGTGTGTATAATTCACCGTAGCTGCTAGCCGTGAGAGGATATACGGTCAATTCTCCTAACTTAATTCGCAGATTCCCTCAAAGTGTGGCTTTAATTGTATTCGAAGGGAAAGCGTCCTTCGACCACCGGCCGCAACCGACGTCGTCAAGCAAGCTTAAATGCGGCTTAGTCGTTATGGAACTCACGTTGATACGCTCACAACCCAAGACCTCGTCATGAGGCGTGTACCCTCCGTTCATATTTAGCTATTCATATCAATGCGTCAGCGTATTTAATTGAGCTTTGGGTGAATAGAACAACGAGAGCACCGGCTCGTTGAATCATTGTTTGTACGGGCATCCTTAACGCCCAAGTCGGCTTTTACACTCGTGGATGGTCGATTACCTGGTAGACGCTTCCGACGGACTTCCGCCCTCCGGAGCGGACCGTTATGAAGCTGTAATGCATGATACGTGTCAAATTCGTCACTGGTAGCTGATCCCTGGCAAAATACAGTCCTTCAATACCTCTTTACTCCCTTAATCAAAGTCCATCTCGGAAGTCCCGATGGAGCATTGTGCGCTGACCAGCCCACAAGCCCTCGACGAGATAGCGAATCTTGCTCAGTAGGCATTCTCTGGCCCCGCTGAGAAACAGATGCATTAGCCTACTCCAGGCCGCGAAAAAAATTCCGGTAAACGTGTGAGGTTGAGATCCCCCACGATACGAACGCTAATTTGAAGCCGAATCATATTCTCGATTTGAAAACTAGGTGCCAGAGGGGGCCTATGCCTGAAAGACAAGGATCTTAAATATGTACTACATTCATAGTCGTACTCTTCTGTACCACCGGAATACTTATCGCGCACTGTTTCAGTTCCACTGCTACCATTGCTTATAATGCCGTTAATTGCCCTGCTATTGCCCGACTCCAGCTGCTTTGACCCTTCTACTATAGAAACGATTGATGACTAGACCTTACGCACTACATTTATAATAACACCGTTGTCATGCCCGCTCACCTTTTGCAAGCCACTGCATGGCAACGCGCCCTGCATTCATTAATAACACACTCCGTAACTATAAATGTGGAAACCAATTGTTCAAGTGAACGGATACCCCGCAGGTGTCATAACAGCACCAGCTAGGATCAAAGCATAATATAAACAAAGACAAGATTCGCCGCAAGTCGTAATTCAATTATGGACGATGCTTTAGAGATTAGGTGTAAGTATGGGCTCTTGTCGATATGTCATACGAGACGGTTTTTCGGGTGACGACCGACAAATCGAGGTTGACTGACTTAACCCACGAGTTCTCGTCATGAACAGGGGTCGCCTACAACGCAATAGGTAGGGGAGCCTTATTTACTACTCTCGTTGGACAACAATACTCACTCGAAGTGCTGTGAACAGCTGCGTGCAGCATACCGTGTGCAACTGGCGACGATTCTTATCGCGGGGCCAGGAACCCCGCAAAGTAATCAAATAACAAGGGCCTGATGCGCCTCAATCCCGTTGGCTCGCGAACATTTGTTCGAATTGCTACACAAGTGATGGTTCATGTCTTTGAAAACGACGGACGAATGCTACTGTACCTATGGTCGTCTCTTCGGTGATTAGGAGTCCTGCCATGTGGAAGAGAGGATAGTACTAAAATCATGCGGATAGGCATCGACGCCGGCTAGCCCCGTACACCCCCTTCTACTCGTACAAACGAGTTAATCCGTAAGGAAACATTGAGGGAATGGATAACCCCGGTTTCTAACGGCACTTGAACTCTGAGGCTGGCGATTATCAATGGCGGAAATGGGCGCGGTTTTTTGTAGGAAGGCAGTAGGCTATGTGCTTTTTTAATGCATATCTTCCTAGTCGGGAAGGGAGAGGGCTAAAAATGGTAAGGAAAAATGAGGGTTCTGGAGTTCCTTCGCACCCTAGAGTGGTCCTTTTAACGCGTCCGACTAATATTGCCACTATCGTCGAACCTCGTAGGTGCCGTAGTCTAAGCTTATCATAATGGATCTGTTAGTGCGATTCAGGCCATAAGAGAACGACGTCAACGTTTGAGCTCCGAACACAGTCTATAGGGATATGTTGCCGCATAACCAAGGCTTCGCGGCTCTCTTGGCGTCTTGGTCGAGCCATCGTATTGAGGCCTTGAGTAGCTAATAAAGCAGATTACTACGTGCACATCTATAAGAGTGCGCTACCTAGAATCGTAAGCTTTCGATTTGGTACAACGTAACGTGTCCCGATACCACACCTATTCCCAGTACGACTGTATAATTCTTCTTTCTGAGGCTAGACGGCCAAGCTATCTAGCGCCAAGCTCATCTCCGGGCCAAACCGTGACCCTTCTAATGTAATTATGTACGTTTAATAACAATAACTTCACATGAGTACATCCGGCACAAAGCGTCTAAACATAAATAAATGCAATTCAGTAAACAGAATATCCGATTCCTGATCGCGGATTAAACTGGCCGCGCTGATCCATTACTGCGCTACGGGGGCTCACTCCCTGACCGTTCGGATACTTGGCTCGACATAATAACTGGTAATTGAAATCCATACCTTCCCCATGGTATCGATAGGGCAGTCCTTCGACGCCTCCACCCGAACATTGCGGTGGCAGAATGTACAGTCATGTTATGTATAACCTGGTTCCTTCGCCGGAACGTAGCTTAATCTTTTGATTGCGCAATATAGCTGGGTACGTGTTGGAGCCATCGATTAGGTAATTGTTGGCGAGTAAAGTGCGACAGCATTCCTCGACTCTTATCCGGCCGGTTTACTAAGTTTGGGATCTAATAATCCCACCTATCGCGGTTGAACAGCACATGCATGTGCTGCTTGAGAGGGTTTCGCATTGTAAGCAGGATTTTGTGGCTCCCTGCATAACACCACAAAATCCTCTGGAACTGGCGACCGGAACCCCACATAACCGGTATTAATACATAGTTCCAGTGAATGGGTCATAAGCGATACAATGATGATAAAGGCAACGAGACGCCCTCAGCCTAATGTAATTATTTCATAATAACGTCACAAACAAACATGAAAGGCGCTGGTTAGCCCAGGTCAGCTCACATCGCTAAGCCCCTACGACCACAGATACCTGTGACTATGTATACCGAGCGGCCTACAAGCACGAGCGTGGCACTCTTGGTATTAGCCCCGGACTCTAGCGAAAAACGACTCTCTATACGCACGGGAATTGTTCTTTCGGAAATGGGTACAATGTTCGCCGAACAAGACAAACACCTTTGTTGTGTCTTGCCCTCTGTTTGATAAACTGATGCGTCGGTCCGGCCGACGTAAGTACAAGGGGGGCATACAAAGGCTCTACTCACTCTGCGAATGAATTCTGCTAGTTGTATCTTCGATCATTTCCGCAGCCTTTCTAATTCCGTCTAGACAGTCTTGTTATGTTTAAAAGACGGAACACGCGAAACTAGGGGCGTATTGACCGGAGCGGGTAGTCCTGCCAATGAGTGCGGTGGATGCAGGTGGTATACGATCTGCCCACCAAGATCCGCAGGGTAACCTATGTGGTGTCAATCGGGACCGTTCCCCGCGAGACTGCAATGCACTTTGGGGTCTAGTGAGACAAGATAGTGGGGCTCTAGTCTAGGCACGGTACGGAGATGTTCAGTCGTGCGGTCCTGCCACCAAATTTGTGACAAGTATGATCGTGGTGCTAACGAGAAGGCCATAGAAAGCAACGGTGGATGCCAAGAAGCGTGTCTCGGGCACTGCGCCCCAAAGTTGGGTCGTCAAAAGCAAGAATCGGAGGACCTATTGTCTCGCCTTTCACAGAAAGGACGCTTACACTGAGGAAGGGATTAATTTGCCGAAGCCTTCCTTATATAATCTAAAGGGAAGGGTAAAGTTCCTTAATCGTATCATAGAGCCCGTTTGCTTCTGAGCCTTGCCTTCGCCATCTTCTGTAGCCACGTCCGTATGAATTTGCCTAGGTGCAACGCCTGGTGTTGGATGAAAGGTTCTCAGTTCCAGCCTATCACACGACGAACAGTGTCAAGTTTATATATCCATTTAATGTTGTACGGATGCCGCCGCCTATCTCCTAAAATGGGCAACATAGCTGTGGTGCCCTGGGCCTGCTGTATACTTGCATAGGTCATGTAGCTTGGTGTGTAAACTTGGAGCTGCAAAGATACCATACAACGAAGCGAGCTTGCAGCGCTGCGTTTCGGCGACCCCGCTTAGACGCCAGACCTATACTTGCTAAATGCGGCCTCGGTTCGGCGAGAACCCTCGTCCAATAGGGAGGTCAGGTTAATTTTGAGATGGGCATTTTAAAAAACTAAGAGGCCTTGCTAAACAGGCGACTAGCATGACTCCGTCCAGCTTACCCTATGTGGTGTTGATATTTGTTCCGTCACCACTGTAATAACTCCGAACGAGAGCTTCAGACAAGTTGCCATAAATGATACTCTAGACTAGGTCCGAGGTGTAATAGGCTTTCGGTGCTACTAAGATGTCCATTAGAGGGATACATCATTGCACGCATTAAGTCAAGAGAAAATTACTCACATGGTCACTGTAGTCCCTGGCCGTTGGTAGATCCAGTGACCCTGTAAGCGGCGGTCAGCTCGTTATGCCCGGCTCTCCATTCTCTTAAGGGAGGATGTGCACGTCTTCAGGAAGCCATTTTGGCTATGTTTGATTGGGGAGCCGTGCATGCTCCTCACCGTATAAAGTTGGGCACAGAGACTATTCAAGTCTCTCCTTTGCAGTGGCATAGCATCGTATCCTCCCCTGTTTACTAACTGAACGCGATAACGGGTATGCACAGGGAGGTACTGAAGCGCTACGGGCAGGAGCAGAACGAAGGTAGTTCGCTCCTGAGGCGTCGCATGCGCAGCATTATGAGTGGTTGTCTCCACCTAAACCGGATCCCACCCAGCACTACCTTCGGCATCATTGCTTCGTGTCTCTTGCGGAGTGCCATTTCGTGCAACTCGGTCCGAAAATCACCTCCTCCGCAACTCCACGACCGTACTTCTCAGTCGGCTGATGAGGGCTTACGTCGAACGGTTCGCTCTCAATGCTAATCCATATTATTTTTAAGACGCCATGAAATTGATGACCAGCTGCAGAGGGAAGATCCGAGGATACGACGTCTATCCTCGCGACTATCTTCCACCAGGGTGGTCCTCCCCCTATGCCCGATGATCACGAAGGTTTGGGAGAGAGGAGACATATATGCGGGGGCGTCAATGCCAACTTAGCTAAAGACCTGCCCCAAGTTGGTACTAACGTATATGAAGACAATTCCGTCTTGGCTCGCCGGGCCGGTATCCCAGGCCCTTTTCCCGCGGACACCATCTATAAGCAAGACCAACCTGGCACATCCGCAAGCTAACTCCCAACCGTTGGGGCGCATTGGGTCTTGAATCACGATGAATATGCTACCTGTCCACTGAGGGAAGTAATTACCCGAAGTAGTCTTCTAGGATTGGGTCGGTTTTGGTCACAAACCCTCCCTCTTGTGACTACGCTCGTCCTCTATCCAAAAGAATGATTCGACCAGGTTCAGTCCAATAACACTTGTCCAGTGTATAGCCGCAAGAACAAGGGGATATGATCACGGGTTACCATAGGATCGTTATCTCATCATTCCGGATGCTTTCATGTATGGTGCAGTGTGTGAATTTCTCCCATCGTTTGGGCCAAAGCCCGTTCCTCATAGGAGTGACAAAACGACTGATGGTCACGAGTCCTTCCTTCAGCACCCAGCTATAGAAATTCTCTTAGCTCCAGTGAGTTAACAACGAATTCGTCTTAAGGTAACCCCGGATAACTCCCGCCTTAAGGGCCGTGCGCCCAGTACAATCATTCTCTTTGATTGGTCGGACATATCGAGTCAGCAGAACACGGACCGCCATGCCGTAGGAAAAGAACAAACCTTCTTAGATATCCGCAGTTGTTTGTACCTTAGCTTTACGTCCTGTGCAGTAGCGCCTAATGACAATTTCTGGACGGTAATTAGCAGAGGGGAATGACCCGAGTGGTGGAGCGGCCTCGATACCTATAAATAATGGGGTCAAGAATGCTACGTTCGCGTCGGATCCGAATCCCGTTTTCAGTTCTCTAGAGTTCATCTCCCATCGTGACCAACTGATCTTACCGAGCCGTCGTCATCGCATTCTAATTAGGGGAACAATTGAGAAGCACTAGGAAGGATCTTCCGACCGAGCACGGCTCACCTCGTCAGACTTTGAAATCTGAGGCAAACACGTGGTTCTTGAAAGCGTTAAAGATCACGGTACTCCTTCCTGCTCTCACAGGTGTAAGCTCCAAGTATAACCCTCCTAACGTGTCTTCGCCTAATTCGTAGTTGGTGCTGCTTTACGTAACTAACATGTCTATCCCAAGCCTCAGATATAGAACGCGGCGCCACGTTGTTTCCTTTCCCCAATAAGTTTTTCAGTTCCCGTCCGACCCAATTTCTTGCTCGATCAGACGGGGAACGGCTACGTGAGGACGTTTCTGCGGCTGCTTTTAAGCACAAGCCCATGCAGTTTCAGCGTCGTTGACAAGTAACTAGGACCCTCACTTACGCCTGTTTACTACAGCAATTTACCCCCCGGGCGTAAGTCACGTACGAAGAGAGGGGTCGTTAGTATATCGGACTCATAACAAAACCTCATGCACCCAGTATCATTGTAATCCTTCTGCAAAACACAGCATTCTAATCCTTCCGCAATGGAGCTAATTAGGCAATGAAAGTCGCCAGTCGATGCCTGCTGTCTTTCTGAGATTTTTTGCTTTCATCAGCGGGTGCCACTGCAGCTGTGTGGACACAAGACGGAGTTTGCAGAATAGCTTGCGGGATACGATCATTCATGTGAATTGTTGGAACGCTCTTACCCGCGGTTTCTGGGGTCGTACATTTCATGCCGTGACTCGCTTATTGGTAGTTACACATTTATCCACTGATACAATTCCAGTCTACGGTCCAGGGAACCGGGATTTCGTAGAAGTGACCCTCATAATCGAGAACGAAAAATTACTCAACAATTAGCCCATCGCAGATACCACAAGACCGACTTTCCACTTTGAGCATGACGGGATCGAAGCAGCCTGGTTGCTGACGATTAGTGTCTGCATGACGAATATTCCTGTTCAAGCCGAAGGCGATCACTTCGAGGACTAGCAGGGTCTGTCGAGGACTCAACACAACGTGTGTGCGCTGCCGTTGACCCTAGTGTCTTGCAAGCAACTTCGTTCTGGGCCCGCTGTTCGGCTTTCACGGAATCCTACTTGGTAGAGAGCATCCCGTTATCTCGAACTAATAACTATTCGCAGATCCTTTATGACCCGCTCATGTTAGTCACCCTCGAGTCGCAGAAGGATGGGAAGTGCTGTTCCATCATCGGACGTGGTGCAATGACCTGATTTGGTATATATCCAGTATATCCGCTCAGGTTGCATTTTCAGTATTTTTATCGAAAGGTGCACATTCCCTCTGACTTTACTTGGGGTAGTAATTATTAGGCTACGCAAACCATCCCACCGATGCGTCGATTGATCACAGGGGCACACCGAAAGCCAATTCACTATCGCCCTTATTTTAGACGTGTCCTGCGAGTACAAAAGTGACGCTTGTCCCGCTTTAGGGCTCGACGGTCGGCATGGACACGTTAACCGGGTGCTCATAAAATCACGTACCTAAACGATATTATTCTCCTAGGAGGTGGCCCGAGACCCATGGATAGGGACGGGGGTAACGTGCCTATTGATCCAGTAATTATCGAGAAAATAGCACTTCGGCGTACGGGCGGAGGCGAGCTCGGCGGCAGGAAATACGGACAGCTCAGGAAACGACGCAGGCAGTGGAGCCCCTTCGTATCTACAACGAGCGCACTGCCTGATGGCGTCGCATGGTATACACAGAGCTCTCTCCGACTGAGTTAGAACTCGCGCCCAATGTGATTAAACAGCTTCGGAGTTGACTATGGGGTATAAATGGATACTGGCCGACACCCGCACACCTAATCCTAGCCCTCACGCCTTCCGGTATTATAGTTGCGAGTCGAAGATGTGTTCCCAGCGTGTTTGACACCTGAAATGCTCTACCTACCATCAAGCATCGGGAAAACGAGATTCCCATAACCCATTTAGTCTCGCCTATAATACATTCTCGTAAGTAGCGTTACCACAGGGTTTCCAAAGTTAATCACACGAGCCTGTAAGCACAACCTCGATGAAGTGTATCCGTCTTATAAGGCCCTTTAGCATAACCGGTATCATTCCCATTAGTATAAACCTCTGACGTGGAGCGTCCGCCTACTGACGGTTAATCCAGGGAGCAATTTCACAGCCACTGCTAGACGGCGTCGGCTGCTGTGCTTCCGGTTGCACCAACCGTTGCAGGATAGGCTGGTGATGCCCCGTTTTTGGTTCCGGCGAGGAACTCACCGAATCCTTCCCTGTAAATGCAGGTCCTTCCGTTTTCATCTCCAAATGAGCGCCAAACCGTTCAGGCAGGATGAGCTAGTCCCAAGTTTGTGCTGTCCACTTCGGCCGATGCAATATGGTTCGCTGCCCCGACCACGGTTCTCCGTTGGGACCTAGTAGTCCCTTGTCGGCTAAGTCAGATTCACTCTACCGTCCCCTGTGGTAGCTAGACCATGCGCACGGCCACCCCTGAAGTCTCATTGGTTAAAGGATCGGATGTACCAACATTTGTGGGAAGAAATTTGTTCATTACTCATATTCCGTTACAGAAACTTTTGCCAGCCACGACCTACTTCAAGGCTCGTTGACTAGTCGATGATCGTCCATGCGACTGGTTCCTCCTGACCTTACGACGCTGAGGAACCGTGCACACATGGGGAGGGCGCCCCGCTTACGCCAAACTTGATTTTATGGCCTTCGTAGGCCGCTTATGTACTTGATCGCACTACTACGAGCACACAGTAATGTTGACCTCCGCGCACCACCATGTCACCGATTCCTCATCATCCTCGGCTCGAGCCCGTTGTCCACGTACCGTCCGACCCTAGGCTACCGTAGTTTCCGTTGAGTAAGGGACCTGTTGGGTGACACCGGTAAACGTCCATCGGGTTTGAAGCTAATCAGTGCTGGTTAGCGACGTCTCAAGAGCGTCGATCCGATGTGGGTGCGGTAACGTTTAGAAATATCGGCACCCTAAAAGTGGGGACTGTCGTCGGAAGATAGTCTAATAATCTAAAATCGATCTATCCAGGGAATTAACCTAGGGGAAGGGCTACAGTCGTTATATAGCCTTCTTGACTCTTAGTAGACCCGTACTCTTTGACTCTAGTTACAGGGTGTTTGCACACCGGCCCAACAACCGCCGAGACACTGAATAGTGGCATCATGACGAAGTCCTAAGATTCTTTTTTACCATCGTCGGCCTTGTTAATGCAGCTCGGGTGTCGTAAATTCTTATAGGAGTACATGGACGACTTCACGCCGATCTCCGGCCAAGACCAGGTGTACGGTAATTGAAATCGATTTCAATGGAGCTTGGACACGGTATGTCACATATTTGCTATAGGACCATGTGCACAGCTGAGGCGATAGCGAGCATACCGAGACAACCGCAACGAGATACCCCTTATTCAGCGAAGACAAGCCCTGTTTCACGTCCAAATAGAATGGGTCAATTCCATCCGGAGGAGTGGTTGGTCCATAATGCCAGGGAGTGTATTAGATTCTTTCCAAGTCCTCGCTATCAGAACGATGAGCAATGTAGGTATGTATAGGCGATGGCACCACAATGACAGTGCTGAATGGCAGGGGCCTAGACTCGTGGACTGATCGTACTCGTCTTGTGTACTTAAGATGTTCGTAAGTCAGTGGATATGTTCAATGAAGGTGAAAGATAACCAAGTTCTATACGAGTTTCTCGTCTGGCTAGAAGGTGCGAGCCCGGAGTCCGCATCATCAAAGCGTTCAAGTGTCCCGCCTGGCATGCTCATGAGCCCGAATTTTGACCAATCAGGCGTTTGAATTAACGAACGCGATTAGGTCCCTATGGTAAACCTATGGTTCGCAGTACGCTAGGAAGGATTGGTCCATCCAAAAAAGTAAGTCACCGGTAACGCTCCTAGCCCTCAGTTGCGAATGCCGACGGTATCGACAGCGGAGATCCCTCCTCTGACCTCGTGACGGAAGCACAGAGGGATTCGAACCTTGTTCCAATGGCGATTCCACTCGGATCGGAGCCTGGGTTCGATGATAGCCTCTTGATTTTTAGGAAGAGCCGAGCTCGCACGGCCCGCAGACGGTCTCCCATTCGTTCCGTCAGTAACACAAGATGGATGCATTGCATGGTAGCGTGTGGGGAGAAGGTCGTAGTCGCGCTTATTCATGTCTTAAATCGAGTACTAGATGTCGGCAGTACTCGCAAAGGGCTGACCACATTGACTCTACGACAAGTGGGCAAGAGTTGGAGTTTATTGCTTTGGCATGGGAACACATGTATTATTAGCATGACATTCTTGCACACTAGGGGTAGACATGTTCGAGTATAAGGCAATGTCTTGGTAGGATTCCTAGCGTTGAAGCACACAGGGAGTGGGGGAAATGCGAAGTTTGGCAGAGCTATACACGACGATCCCAAGATCGGTCCTCCGAACTATGTCGCATTAGGCGCTAATTTCTGATTAAAGGTAATTAGCCACAGGGCCGGGTGGAGATTTTTGACAGTAGATGGTCATGATGAAAAAATGATCCAAGAATCTGAGTCCCGAATGCTGTAAATGTGGCGAGAGCCATGTCGAGCTGGTCATCTTGCCAGTTCGACGGGCCCTGAAGACGCGCTTACATGTCAAAGTCCCCCGGCAATCCTAGTAGCTAGGTACGTGCCGAGGCGTCTAGATTAGGCTAAGCAGGGCATTTCTGTCGTGTTTGGCCAAATATAATATTTTTTTCGTTTTTTACGGGCGTTGATACATTACGGATTAATACTGGGTTTCTCCGTTAGATCCACATTCTTAAGCCCCAACACTACATGTGGTACATTTTGCGGCACATTCTAATACCCGTCTGCAATCAGCCTGAAGTACCCTTCTTGCCAACGGATACCTCCATGGGACAGAGATGGTGCCATGCCCACCAGTGTCGGTCCTCGGGTGATCCGTTTTGATTGCAGTACGGTACTTGCTTATTTGCGGGAGCATCTTCCCCAGACGCAGATACCGCGGGAAGATATACGGCCGGCTTTTTGGAAAAATGGCCTGACTCCCGACGTTCGGTAATCCTAACACCCGACTTTCCGGGCGAACGACACCTCAGTTAACGGCGACTTATGCCTCCCAGACGCACCAGGTGTTAAGGCGAAACTATGTCATAATATATGATGCTCTCATCATGACGCTGGTGCAGACGTCTCTGTGTGCCCTTACTCACAGTCACTACGGTTTGTCTAGGGCATTAGGCTTCGAATTTGGCGTTCCTATAGGCAGGTTGCATTAGTTCTTAAGAGTCCTATTCTTACTGCAATGATCGCATCGGGAAATAGCACTTTATGCTATATCAGAGCTGCAGCGAAAGGCACCGTAGAGGCCCTCCGATACGATTTGTCAACTCCGATTCGAATAGCGATCTGTGACACGGGGCCGCAAGATCCGTGTCTATGACTTAAATGCTTCATCCATTTTATTCCGTACTAACCTTGTACGTATGATGGCATAGCCATCATATAGTGATACATCTTCCAAAGTAGGGAAACTCATTACGTTAACCCGTGCAAATCCGGTGAGGTTTAAGTGCTAGCATTCCCGCAACTCCCTTTTGGGGCACTCATAGGCGTGGTACCCGAATGATGCCTCCAAAAAGACACCAAAATTGAACGGGTTTCTTCTAATTGTTTGTATTTTTCGGTCACTCGACATCGAGTACAATATTCTCATACTAGTACTCCGCCAACCATTGAGAAGCATGTCTCCAAGTTGCTGGCCGTCTGGTACCCCTGCTCCAACACCGATGCCCACAAACAGCCGTATTGGGTCGGAGATACGATTTACTACCTCTGTCAGTTGAAAGGCACGTAAGCGTAGATTTTCCAAGTCTAAGTAACGGTGAAAGAATAGCAGTGGCGTCCCAGATAAGTCATGTTCCTTATCCTCTATACCCGGATTTTAGGCCGGGGACCAACTAGATTCTGATAAATCAGACTCGCGTCGTCAATGTCTCTGAGATCCCGGATCGATCATCTACTTTTGGAGTTTGCCATTGATTTTTCCCAAAAATCAGACGAGCAACCCCGCCTAAGAATGGACTACTGAGGCTGTAACCTACGGGTAGTCCGCTAGTACACGATCGCTCTGTAGAGCAATTCCTAAGCCGGCTCAAAATCCTTTTCATAGGGGCTTGGCTGGTCACACCTGCGAGTGGAATGCACAACTTTGCTGGCGACGATGACGAAAATCGACGCACTCTGGTATATAATCCTGCTATTACCCACCCGCAGGAACCCCTTAGGAAATCTTTATTGGCCGTAACCGTACCTTGATGGTGCCTGGGTAGATGTCATCAGGGCCAAGCCTAGCCGTTATATTAACGGCTCTAATGAAACGCAGATAGTCCGCCCACTATTCCTAAGGAGTAACTGATGCGCAATGGATTGTTCACATCGCGTACGGGTTTCTTGACACTCAAGTGCGTGGATCATTCGTTTGGTCTACTCAACCACAGAAGTCACTCGGCAGATTGGTCTACTACGAACGTTCATTGCTTTTTATCCACCGGATAGGAGTGGTTTCGGGTAGGGACTGTGTCTAAGAAGCGCGAATGCCGTTGTTTTCGGTGCTAGTAAAATCGAGGTCCCCTGATACAGGTGAAAGGTTGTAGATATCCCCTGTTTATTCTGCGTGGGCCTTGGCAAGTTAATCTATCGTTTATGTCGCTCTGGATATCTAATAGTCGTGTTCTCCTTTCCACGGTATCTCCGCGGGGAAACCATGTGTATTATTTTGCCGTTATGGTGCACAGATGGTTACACCTTGGCACCGCGTGTAACTTATAATGGTGTTTTACGGCCTTTGATTATACACAAACACCAGAGATGAGCGCATAAAAGTCCACCCGTATCCACTCGTTGTTTATGACGCCCCCTCCACGGGCCACTAGAGTCCTTCCATCATGATAGTAGCAGTTGACATCCACGTACAGCAGTGAGTTAGATCACAAGGGTGGGAAAGGTGATCTCACTCAGCTACGTGAAAGTTATAGGGTTGAAGAATCAGGCAGGATGGTGGAGCACGTAAGCTCGGTACGTGTTGTTTAAGCTATACACATCCTCCCAGCCGTTTATAAACCTTGGCGTCAAAGACTGAAGTATGTTTCGATGCGCACGCAACATCTATATTGCCTCCGCAGAACAAAGAGTGCGACGCGCATAAGCTTGTCATAGCTGGGTCCGCGATCGAACCGACGACATCTTAACGCAGCAAGATCCGAGCGCATTGCTGCTTCTTAAGCTCCCACTTATACGTAGTAATCAAGTCGTGACGGTCTACCTCTCATTTTTGCATACTACATTTTAAGGATGCGTGATGCAAAATGAAAGACGACTCCCCGTCCACATATCTGGTTCACTATTGGTTACTGTGGAATTCTGGGCAGGCTGACATCGATAGTGGAGCTCGTTCCCGTCATACCACCAGAGCTCGAAGTAAGACGTCATAGACCGCCCACTAACTGCCCCCACGTTGTTACACGACCTACGTTAGGGCTACCTCCATTATACCGGAGTACACGGCGCGGCAGAGAATCCACGATTGAATATGTCAGGCTATTCATGAAACCACTGGTCGACCCGGTTGGCTTCCTCATCGCAATACTCGTTCTAAGTTGTCCTTTCTTGCCCGATTGCAGAGCATGCTTTGGGACAGGAGGATGGGCTGAATGGCGGCTTATACGAAAAAAACTATTCTCTTACCAGAAATCCTTACGACGTAAACTTAACAAACTTCTATGAGACGTTATTAGCAGCCGAACTACCTCGGGTACCTGTGGTCTTTCGTGGTGGACGTCTATGCCTTTGATTACCCAAGTCTTAGGCGGGCAGCGCCTTCCTGGGTATAACTTCGAAGACCTAGGCCTTAGTACCTTCCGTGTCTACATCCCACCCTCCCACCGTTTTCTATCCCATGCCCTTAGACTACCGCTTAGTTATCAACTCAGGAATTTCGCAATATCGCTGTCGCTGAGCATATGTTATATATGCAAGTTATGACTGACTAGGCCTAACATCCTCACAGATCGAACTATAACACCCGCACGACAAAGAGCAGAATCAGTATTCGTAGTCAAACCATGTACTACTCGACGTTATAAGTTAATTGCATCGACCTGCGCCCGTTATCGGCCTTGGAGCCAGTATATGAGGTCCCATAAGAGCTACTCACAATATAAGTCTATCACAGGTTCCAGATAGGACTACGCGGGAGTGCTTTTGGACATGCCAGATGCTATAAGATGGCATTTACGGTATCTGCATCTTGCCTCCTTACCCAACATGGAAGCCTTTAAGTTTATTAATACCCGTCCCACTTTGGTTTAAAGCGCGGTAAGCTTCGATCTCCCGTTAAGCTCTGTTCAACTAGCCTTTGGTATGGCATTGTCCCCTACAGTTTACCGGCGATTAACTCTAGGCTTTGCGGTGGTCAATTTTCGTCTGAAGACCATTCTTTTTGGTACGTAACCCGGACGTGCAGCACTGTAAGAGCAAGTAATAACTTATGTATTGATAAAACGCAACGTTCTGCTTAATCCCGCTGCGTTTTAACCTGCCCCGAGAATGTTATTCCGACATCCAGTGCTTCCGCCTCCTTGACAAGTCGTATACTATTGAGTTCCCTGGGCCCTTAAAGGCTTAGTGCTCCCTACTTTCATATCCACAAAACCAGGTCGAGGACTAGTCAACCGGGTTACACTGTAGTCGCTAAATATAGGAGGACAGGCAGATGATTATATGCATTGTACCCGATACCCGACTATTGCCTACCGCGACCAGGTCATAAATCACTGATTCGGAAGACACGGATACCCAAACCTATTCGCATCACAAGGGTATATTGTACTTAAGACTTCCTACTCATAAATGTAACAGTGTAGCCTCGTAGATCACCAGACACTCTGCTCATCCTTGATTATAGGACCGGGTGCGCGAAGTTACAGAGGGGGATCCTCGATTAGAATTAACGCCTAGAGCGAGTATGAGATAGCTTGCGCCGAGACTACTGCGAACCTATACATTCGGTAGCACTAAAGTTAGGTCGCCCCCGGCGTCGTCACTCTACCGTACTTGTACTAATCGACGGCTGAGAAGCGCTGTTCTAGGTTAGTCGTACCCTCCACGTAACTGACGTTTATAACGCCTGACCCTAAGCTTGTCGGCTGCTCAGAGCATGACACGCCGCCTAATGAATTGTGAGTCAAACTCTACTGAACGAAGATGTCGGAACTCACTATAGGGACCGACACAGTCGATCTTCCACTACAGCCAAATCCACTCTTATATCTAACTGGAGAGAGGAACTGTAAGCACTCGATCCTTGTGGCGCTGCCGCGGCACGCCGACAGATAAGGTTTCGAGCTGCTAGCGCATCCAGTTACGTGTCTGCGTCTACACTAGGACTCCTCCGCCAACCTAGCCCTGCTTCGTGTATACTGCGGTATAAAGGAGAGGCTTATATTGATACTGCTAAGGAAGTTCAATTAAGTGACAAGCGGTGACTGAATGGCGAATCGCGAGGGCTTCACCAGGTTCCCCGTCTAATTACAGATGACCTTCGTGGCGGAAAACTCCGAGATGGCTAGGCCGGTGTTATTTGGGTTCTTGCTTGAAGTTCCAAACCTGTTACGCGCGAGCCTGAATTTTCCCCATAGTCCTTGATCACTCCTATAAGTGATAAAGCAAGCAAACTTACGTGTGCATAATCTAATGTCTATGGCTTCGCCAAAAACTTTGACCATCTAGTTCTTCTACGTGTAGGTGCGAGGAGATCACCGGGACATAACCTTCGCCAAGCTAGCTCCCGAGAGACATTAGAACCGTTTGTAGGCTCGTTTGTCGTTTTGTAATCGCGTGGTGAGCCTGCTTCTATTCTCGGCGACAGCATCTTATTAAGAATTTAGCCACGTGATCCAGTGAGTGATATAGCACGGTCTAGCGAATGTCGGTATAAACGACGATAGACACACTTGCCGTTATCCGCTGTCCGGAATCTTGTGATGCGTAACGATCACTGTCACGTACCTAACTGCACATTCGGGAGATTATAAATTATCTTGAATTTATGGCTAATCCATAGGCTCGTAATTGTGTTTATCAATCTGTACGTTAACCCTCGCGGCAAATGGTGATCTAGATAGCTCCTGCTACGTTGCGCCTGTTGCACGCTAATTTACGATTCATGTCCCCGGTAGCAGGGATACTCGTATTCCACGCCATAACATGCGCCAAGTGGGACGCAGCTCAACAAACCCTTAATAGCAATTATGGAGATACGTGCCCTTATGGGTCTCGGCGATCGCGACCGACAGCGAGGTTGCGAAACCGTGCCTTGATTAACAAACCCTTACTTATTATGGAATAGGCACAGAGGACATCCCGCTTCAAACGGCGGATATCGTCGGAGTAGCGGATGATTCTTCATTCAAGGGGGGGCAGCGGCTGCCGGCAACCTATAGTATGGTCAAGATCTATCCACGACGAAGTTCTTTCCCGCAAAGGCCCTATCGCAAGATCTTAGGATCAACAGAAAGGTACTCTTAAGCAACCGCTAGGTTGTCAACGCGAGTACTCGCCTCATGTAGCTAAGCAAAATGTAATCCTCCCTGTGAATAGTTGTCCGGCCTGGTTCTGTATTTGGGCTCACGAACTCCCCTTCATGGCGAGGAGCATCCAGCCAACGGAGTGAGTACGCTGTCTAGGTTAGGACAGACCCAATAGCACTGGCCACTTCGAATCCGTTCAGCTTTACAACACCGATTAACCGGTTTGGAGTTCTTTGCACTTTTATGGTTGGGTCTTTACTTACGATAAGTGGAAGTTGATTAATAGATCCCCATCACACACGCTTCTGCGAACAACTCTCAGAAATCCGAAGATGGTTTCATTCTCATGGTCACAAATATTAATGTCCACGGTTTAGAACGGGGAGAATTCTGCATCTGGGTAGGCTGACTAAACCAACCCTTACAGGTTAACCGCTTTTCGATTCACGGGCTGTAGGAGTCGTGTTCTACTTACATCGCACCAAACCATGCAAACCTCACGACCGATATGTCCTCCATCTTTCTAGACCCGCGATGGAGCGGCCCTGTTGATTCTGTCTTCCACGGGTGAATTACGGCGCATATAACGCTTGCAGGATAGTCATGTCCAGGATTTCGCTTCACTCAGGTCAAACTTCGATGGTAGCAAAGAAAATCCTTTGCCTCATAACTTGGGGTTGTCAACTTATTCTTAAGATCGAGGGAGTCGGCAAGACGGGCATGCCCTAATCGTTCGTAATACGTGACATAGCAGGAGGTGTATCTTCAGCCACCATATCGACAGCATGTTCCACGTGGAGCGCTCCAGACCAGTGCCCTTATTCCGAAGTATATAGTTGAATACAGTACAGACAACTTAAATAACAGAGGTATCCAGCTGCGCAAGCCCAAGTATGCTTCTGGGATGGAGATACCAGTAGACGCTGGAAGTAGCCTTTGGATCTATTGGCTTCCCATACGTTAGTTTAGTGCTTGGTCTACTAGAAGGGCCAGTTGGGCGGAAGTGAGAACGTAATAAGCGCTATTGAGTTGCACCCTGAACCTTATCATCGAAGCCAAAAGATAAATAAGGCAAATCATAGGTACCGACCTTGTAGCTGGCAAGACACTCTCTCCCTACGGTTTACCAAGTCGGAGAAGTATACTTACTAAGGGTCGGTATCATTACTGCGCCCGGACATGAGTCTATCAGTTGGACTTGAAAGATTGGTAGCAACTGCGCTTCCGGGGTATGGTAGATTTTGAAATCCGATGGGCCTAGGTTCCTGTATATATATCGTGACCTTAACAAGAATTGCGAGAAGGCACTACGCACAAAGTCCCGGATGACCGCATCGAACGCGTATCTTAATGGGCTCTTGATCGAGTAAACCCGTTACCCGCATCGAGCAACGGTATACCGAGGTTATGATGTCCGGACGCCGAAATTTGTCCCTGAGCAGTCTTATTAATAGGAATAATAGCGGCCCCCGTCTTTATGAACCCTCCTCGTGCTACTCGAGTGGGTCGTTAGCAACGGCTGACTACGTATCGATCCATATGACCCGAACTCGTGTTAGGGATCCTGAGAAGGATATCTACCGCTGAGTTATGCTCACTTAGGGCCCGTTCTATGCCAAGAGCATGCCTCTCCTTTTCAGACCTATACACGGCCTTAAGCTGGTAAATGGCTGTCTTATTCGTGTAGAGGTGCCTGGTAAAACTCTTTACGGAACAGTAATCTACAGCAGTCCTCAGTTCCAAACGGGGAATCCACGACAGAATGGATTGAGCGTAGGATTAACGAACGTTGTTAGTTTAAGTGTTTGGATCCGGGACTTTGGTTCTACTGTGCAGAGTAACGTGCTCTTGGCATGGCCAGCGCCAATCTGGGGGGAATTAGTGCAGTAAGTCGAATTATTCACGTCGCGGAATATCTTCTCCCAGGGGTTAATAGGCATGGTTGGAGCCCGTGACTTGTCGAATCGATCACTCAGATCTACGTTGGAGTGCAAGGTGGGTTATTTGTCTCTGGAGCCCGTCGCGGGCCTAAGTGACAGGTTGGGCTGAGCCTGGTACGATGGGCGCCGTGAAAGCATAGGCGGAGACTTGTAGCTATCTTTCATAGAGTAGCCAGTCTGCCTCCGCTTTATACCGTATGAGGATTCCACTACACCAGAAAAAGGGTTTTAATCAAGAGACCCCCTCAACCTGCCTACTTAGCTAGGCTACGATTACACTGGGAATTTGCTTATTTCATCGACCGTTAAAATCACACCGGGGCGCTTCGAGTTGCCCAGAGTTATACTGGATATGTCGCGTGTGGAATTGATGTCTTTTGGCGATAGTGTTGAGGGGTACTTACGGCAAACCATGTCATGACAACAGATCTAATTAACCGTTTGAGAATCTGCCTGCAGACCTTCAGTATTTCCCAAGGGTAACTGTCCCAATAGGCATTAGGGTTAGAGACTCCATGAATGCATATCGCTGACTCTAAAGCTGCAGGCCACTCGCGATCGGTCACCTGACTTTGGCAGCAACATGGGCGGCCTGGTCTTCCCGACTTAAAGGTTGTGGTGCCCATCGTGTTAAAGCACCCCCATGGCACGACAAAGTGCGAGCCCCACCTTTTACTATGCGCACGCTCACTG